>NW_024749657.1:1707771-1897191 GCF_018991925.1 Homarus americanus | reverse complement strand
CTAATAATGTAACACACACACAATACTGCATGCTGCAGGTGACAAACAATGCAATACAGACACAGGTATGCCAACAAACAAAGTGCACACAGACAGTACAGGCATACAAACAGTGTACACAGACAGTGCAGGTATACAAACAATGTACACAGACAGCAGGCATACAAACAATGTACATAGACAAATTTAAGGGGTATAATAAACAATGCAATATAGACAGTACAGGTATACAAACAATGCACATAGACAGTGCAGGTATACAAACAATGCACATACAGACGAAAGCAGGTATACAAACAAATGCAATACAGACAGCAATAGTATAAACAGTGCACACAGATTGCACAATATATTACCAAACTAACGTACACAGACAGCAATATATATATTATCAAAACTAACGTACACAGAGATGGCATAACAAACTAACGCACATGACACAGTATAAGTATTACCAAAACAATGTACACAGACAGTGCAGGCATAAACAATGCACATAGACACAGGTATACAAACAATGTAATATAGACAGTAATAGGTATACAATGTAATATAGACAGTGTAGGTGATACAAACAATGTACATAGACAGTGCATGAAAAACAATGTAATATAGACAGTAATAGGTATACAAACAATGTACAGACAGCAGGTATGCAAATGCAGTACAGACAGTGCATACAAATGAATACAGACAGTGCAGGTATACAAACAGTAACATAGACAGTGCAGGTATACAATGTACATATTGGTGTACAGTACAGGTTTTAATAAATGCAAATATTATCAGTGCAGGTATAGTCAAATCAATGTAAATCAGTATCAGTGCAGGCATACAATGTACATGACAGCGTATAAGTATCAATGCACATAGATCATATAGGTATACAATGGCGACATAGACGAGTGCAGTTATACAAACAATGTAATATTAGACAGTACAGGTATACAAACAAGGTAATATAGACAGTACAGGTATACAAACAGTGCAATATAGACAGTGCAGGTATACAATGCATAGACAGTGCAGGTATACAACAATGTACATAGACAGTACAGGTTTACAGTGTACATAGACAGTACAGGTATACAAACAATGACATAGACAGCAGTTTACAAATGTACATAGACAGTGAGGTATACAAACAATGCACATAGATTGTGTAGGTATACAAACAATGCACATAGATTGTGCAGTTGTATACAAACAATGTACATAGACAGTGCAGGTATTACAAAACAATGTACATAGACAGTGTATGTGTATACAAATTGCACAGACAGTGTATATATCAAACGATGCATAGACAGTAATATAGTATACAATGTACATATGACAGTGGTAGGGTATACAAACAATGTAATATTAGGAGTGTAGGTATACAAACAATGTACATATACAGTGCAGGTATACAAACAATGCACATAGACAGTGTAGGTATACAACAATGCATCATAGACAGTGCAGGTATTTGACAAACAATGTACATAGACAGTGTAGGTATACAATGGACATAGACAGTGTAGGTATACAAACAATAGACAGTGCAGGTATACAAACAATGTACATAGACAGTGATAAGGTATACAAAACAATGCAATATAGACAGTGTAGGTACAATGTACATTGAGACAGTGTAGTATTGTCAAACAATGTACATTAGAAAGTGAAGGTATAGTTGTCAAACAATGTAAATAGAGATGTGAGGCTTAATAATGTACATAGACAGTGCAGTAGATACAAACAATGTACAGACAGTGCAGGTATACAAACAATGCACATAGACAGTGCAGGTATACAATGTACATAGACAGTGCAGGTATAAAATGTACATACAGACAGTATACAAACAATGCAATATGATACAGTGCAGGTATACAAATGCACATAGACAGTGCAGGTATACAAACAATGGACATGACAGCAGGCATACAATGTACATAGACAGTGCAGGTGCATACAAACAATGTACATATCAGTGCATGTATACAATGTGCATACAGACAGTGCAGGTATACAAACAGTGTACATAGACAGCAGGTGATACAAACAATGTACATAGACAGTGTATATTACAAACAATGTATATAGATAGTGCAGGTATACAAACAATGTAATAGACAGTAGGGATATGTACATGAGACAGTGCAGGTATACAAACAATGCACATAGACAGTGCAGGTATGTTCAAATGTAAATAGACAGTGTAGGTATACAAACAATGTACATAGACAGTGGTATACAAACAGTGTACATAGACATGGTGGTTTACAATGTAATATTGTGACAGTGCATATACAAACAATGAATATAGATTGAAGGTATAAGAAACAATGTATATAGACAGTGCAGGTTTACAATGCATGACAGACAGTGGGCATACAAACAATGAATATAGATTGTGCAGGCATACAATGTACATAGACAGTGCATGGGTATACAAACAATGTACATAGACAGTGCAGGTACAATTGCAATATAGACAGCAGGCTTACAAACAATGTACATAGACAGCATATAGTACAACAAATGTACGGACACAGATGAGCAGCAGGCTTACAATGCATAGACAGTGCAGGTATACAATGTACAGACAGTGCAGGTATACAAACAATGTAATATAGACAGTACAGGTTTACAGTACAGACAGTACAGGTATACAAACAATGTACATAGATTGTAAAGGTTTAATGTACATAGACAGTGCAGGCATAACAAACAATGTACATAGACAGTGTATGTATACAAACAATGCACATTAGACAGTGCAGGTATACAAACAATATAGACAGTGCAGGTATACAAACAATGTAATATAGACATGCAGGTATACAAACAGTGTACATAGACAGTGTATATACAAACAATGTACATAGACAGTACATACAAACAATGCATATATTAGAGAGGTAGGTATAAATAACGAATACATACAGTGTATGCATATCAAACAATGTGTATATAGACAGTGCATGTATACAAACAATGCACATAGACAGTGTAGGTATACAAACAATGTACATAGACAGTGCAGGTATACAATGTACATAGACAGTGTAGGTATACAAACAATGCCATAGACAGTGCAGGTATACAAACAATGTACATGAGACAGTGCAGGTATACAAACAGTGTACATAGACAGTAGGTGACAAACAATGTAATATTGTGACAGTGCAGTTTTCACAATGTAAATAGACAGTGCAGGTATAATAAACAATGCAATAGACAGCAGGTATACAATGTAATAGACAGCAGTATACAATCGCACATAGATCAGTGCAGTAATAACAAACAATGCACATAGACAGCAGGTATACAATGTAATATTGGTATGAGTGTGGCGGCATTATCAAACAGTGCAATACAGTTCAGTAGGTATTACAAACGAATGCACATACAGTTCATTGGTGATGACAAACAATGTACATAGACAGTTATGTATGGACAAACAATGTGTACATAGACAGCAGGTATACAAACAATGTAATAATTTACAGTGAGGTATAATAACGTACATAGACAGCAGGTATACAATGTACATAGACAGTGCAGGTATACAAAATTGGTGTACATAGACAGCAGGCATAAACAGTGTAATATTGTGACATTGTAGGTATACAACAATGTAATATAGACAGTAATAGTATACAAACAATGTATATATATCAGTGTAGGATACAAACAATGTAATATTAGACAGCAGGTATACAATCGTAAACAGACAGTTATATATAACGTACATAGATAGTGCAGGTATAGTCAAACTAAGTGCAATATTAGATTGTTATGTTATCAAACAGTGTTACGTTTTATAGACAGTAATACAGATGTTGGTGGTGAAAATGTACATGGCATGTTAGGCATTTATCAAACAATGTACATAGCATGTTAAGGTATACAATGCAATACAGTAGCAGGCTTACAATGTAATATAGCATGTTAAGGTTATTTACAAACAATGTAATATAGACGTGCATGTATTACAATGTACATAGTATAGTTATAGTCAAACGAACATGGATCAGCAGGTATACAATGTAATATGGCATGTGCAGGTAACAAACAATGCACATTGCATGTTGGTATTTCACAATGCACAGACATGTTATAGGTATAAATGTAATAGAGACAGTGCAGGCATACAATGTACATAGATCAAGGTGATACAAAGCAACATAGACAGTATAGTTTAAATTGTACATAGATCAGCATATGAATAACAATGCAAATAGACAGTAGCATTCATAATGTACGATAGACAGTGCAGGTATACCAGTGTACATAGACAGTGTAGGTATACAAACAATGTAATATAGACAGTGCAGGTATAAATAACAATGTAATATGTGACAGTGCAGGTATAATGTTCAATGCAATACAGACAGTAGGTGCACAAACAATGTACATAGAGATTGTAAAGGTATACAAACAATGTACATATTGGTGTAGGTATACAAACAATGTACAGACAGTGTAGGTATGCAAAAAAATGTACACAGACAGTGCAGGTATGCACATTGTGACAGTGTAGGTATTGTACAAACAATGCAATATATAGCATTGTAGGTATCAAACAATGTATATGATATTTTATATATCAAAACAAATGTACATTATTACAGTGAGGTATAAAACAATGTACATTGAAGTTTGTTAGGTATTATCAAAACGAATGTAATATAGACAGTGCAGGTATACAAACAATGTACATAGATTGTGCAGGTTTAATAATGCAATATGACAGTGTAGGCATAAACAATGTACATAGATGAAGTGCAAACAATGTAATATAGATTGTGCATAGGTATAAAACAATGTACATGACAGTGTAGGTATACAAACAATGCATAGATTGGTGAGGTATACAAACAGTGTACATAGACAGCAGGTATACAAACAGTGTACAGATCAGTGCAGGTATGGCCAATGCACAGACGGCAGGTATAAACAATGCAATAGACAGCAGGTATACAAACAATGCACATAGACAGTGCAGGCATAATAATGTACATAGATTTGTGCAGGTATATGTAAACGAATGTACATATTGGTGACAGTGCAGGTATTACAAACAGTGACATTGATCAGTGCAGGTATACAAACAGTGTAATATGACAGTGCAGGTATACAAACAATGTACATAGACAGTATATACAAACAATGTATATAGACAGTGCATGTATACAAACAATGTATCACAGACAGTGCAGGTATACAATGTACAGACAGTGCAGGTATATACAAGTACATAATAGACAGTGAGGTATACAAACAATGTACATAGACAGTGTAGGTATACAAACAATGTACATAGACAGTGATATGTATACAAACAATGTACATAGACAGTGTAGGTTTGACAATGTACATAGACAGTGCAGGTATATACAAACAATGAATATAGACAGTGTAGGTATACAAAACAATGCACATAGACAGTGTAGGTATACAATGTACATAGACAGTTGGGCATGTACAAACAGAATATAGACAGTGCAGGCATACAAAAAATGTACATAGATCAGGTATAACAAACAATGCAATAGACAGTGCAGGTATAATAAATGTACATAGACAGTGCAGGTTTACAAATGTACATTGACAGTGCAGGTTTACAAATGTACAGATTGTGCAGGTATAAAATGTACATAGACAGTGCAGGTATACAATGTAATATAGACAGTGCAGGTATACAATGCATAGGACAGTGTAGGTTCATAAATGTACATATTTAGTGCAGGTATACAATGTATATAGACATGTTTACAAACAATGTACATAGATAGTGCAGGTTTATAATGTAATATTGTATCAGTGCAGGTATACAAACAATGTAATGACAGTTGCAGGTATATTATGTAATATTGTGATCAGTGCAGGTTTACAATGTATTGATGAAGCACAGGTTTTAAATGTACATAGAGATCATGTTGGAGTGTATACAATGTAAGATATTGGTGATCAGTGCAGGTATACAATGTACATAGACAGTGCAGGTATACAATGTAATAGACAGTGTATGTTTACACTGTACAGTGGTAGGTTATGGGTGTGCAGTATGTAAATGTACATAGACAGTGCAGGTTTACAAACAATGTAATATAGACAGTGTAGGTTTATAATGTAATATAGACAGTGTGGTTTACAAACAATGTACATAGATTGCATATACAATGTACATAGACAGTGTAGGTAACAAACAATGCATTACAGTGTTGGTTTGTACAATGTAATAGACAGTGTAGGTATACAGTTGTTGGTGTTGGTTGGTTTTTGTTGGTGTGAATGTGTACATAGACAAGGTATACAAAGTTTGTTTGGTTTTCAATGTACATAGATCAGTGCAGGTGATAAAAATGTAATACAGACAGTGCAGGTATACAAACAATGTACATGATGCAGGTTTAATAATGCATAGACAGTGCAGGTATACAAACAATGCAATACAGACAGTGCAGGTTTAAACAATGTACATAGACAGTGCAGGTATACAAGTGTGTACATGACAGTGCATACAAACAGTACAGACAGTGCATGGTTTACAATGTACATATATTTGACAGGTATTAACAATGCACATAGACAGTATAGTATACAAACAATGCAATAGACAGTGCAGGTATACAATGTACATAGACAGTGCAGGTATACAAACAATGTAATATGGTGATTGTGCATGTATACAAACAGTGAATATTATAGATTGTGCGCAGGTTTACAAGTGCACATTGTGACATGTGCAGGTATACTAATGTACATAGACGAGCAGTGTGTATACAAATCAATGTATATAGACAGTGCATTTACAATGTGTACATGTATGAAAGGAGGCATACAATGTAATATAGACAGTGCAGGTATACAAACAATGTAAATAGACAGTGCAGGTATACAATGCAATAGACAGTGTAGGTATACAAACAATGCATAGACAGTGCAGGTATAAACAATGTACATAGACAGTGCAGGTTTACAATGTACATAGACAGTGCAGGTATACAATGAATATAGACAGTGCAGGTATACAAACAATGCAATATAGACAGTGCAGGCTTTAAATGTACATAGACAGCAGGTTCAAACAATGTATACAGATTGTGTAGGTATACAAACAATGTACATAGACAGTAGGCATAACAAACAATGTAATAGACAGCAGGCATACAATGTGTGTTTGGTACAGTGCTACAGTATCAGCAGGCTTACAAATGGGGTGGGTTTGTTTGTGGTGTGTTCAATGTAATAGACAGTGCAGGTATACAATGTAATATTAGACAGTGCATATTTACAATGTACATAGACAGTATAGTTATGGCAAATGTACACAGTCAGTGCAGGTATACAAACAATGTAATATAGACAGTGCAGGTTTTATAATGTACACAGACAGTGCATATAAACAATGTAAATAGACAGTGCAGGTATACAAATGCACATAGACAGTGCAGGTTTGGTGGTTTGTGGGTTTGTTTGTTTGGGGGTGGGGTGGGGTATATTACGAACGAATACAGACAGTGCAGGTATACAAATGTACACAGACAGTGCAGGTTTACAAACAATGCACATGAGATTGTGCAGGTTTTATAAATGTAATAGACAGCAGGTATACAAACAATGCAATAGACAGTGCAGGTATGTGGGGACAAACAGTGACATAGACAGCAGGTTTACAAATGTATTGGCATCGGTGCGAGGCATACAATGTACATAGACAGCAGGCATAAACAATGTACATATGACAGCAGGTATACAATGTACATATCGGTGCAGGTATACAAACAATGTAATATTGTGACAGCATATAAAACAATGTACATAGATGTATACGTAAAACAATGTACATAGACAGTGCAGGTATACAAACGTTTGGGGGGGTGTTGTGGTTGGTTGGTTTTAATGTGTAATATAGATTGGTGCAGGTATACTGTGGTTTTGTGTTGGGGTATACAATGCACATAGACAGTGCAGGTATACAAACAATGCACATGTGATTGAAAAGAGGTATACAAACAATGTAATAGAGAAAGTGTAGTATTTCATAATGCAATTTGGTGCAGGTATACAGTGTCAGGGATACAAACAATGGACATGGAAAGGAGGTACTAATAATGTACATAGACAGTGCAGGTATTAATAATGTACATAGACAGTGCAGGTATACAAACAATGTAATAGACAGTAGGTATTACAATGTTTGGGTTGTTGTGTGTTGGGGGTTTGTTTTGGGTTTTTGTTGTGTGTAAATGCACATAGACAGTGCAGGTATAAACAATGTACATAGACAGTGCAGTTTTATAAATGTACATAGACAGTAGGTAAACAATGTACATAGACGGTGTAGGTATCAAACAATGTACATAGACAGTGTAGGTATACAAACAATGTACATAGACAGCAGGTATACAAACAGTGTAATATAGACAGTGCAGGTATACAAACAATGCACATAGACGGTGTAGGTATACAATGTATATAGATTGTGCAGGTATACAAATAATGTAATATAGACAGTGCAGGTATAGGGTGCAAAACAGTGTAATACAGACAGTGCATATTGTGGTGTTGTTTTTGTTGTTTGTTGGGGTGGGTGTTGTGGGGTATTTACAAACAATGCACATAGACAGTGTATACAAACAATGTACATAGACAGTGCATAACAAACAATGCATAGACAGTGCAGGCATACAATGTAATAATAGACAGTGCAGGTATACAAACAATGTACATAGACAGTGTAGGTATACAAACAGTGTACATAGACAGTGCAGGCATACAAACAATGTACATAGACAGTGTAGGTATACAAACAATGTACATAGACAGTACAGGTATACAAACAATGTACATAGACAGTAGGTATACAAACAAATGTACATAGACAGTGCAGGTATAAAAAACAATGTAATATAGACAGTGCAGGTATACAAACAATGTACATAGACAGTGCAGGTATACAACAATACAGACAGTGCAGGTATACAAACAATGTACATTATATCAGCAGGTATACAAAACAATGTAATATAGCAGTATGGTATTTGTTTGTGTTGTTTGGTGTTGTTGGTATACAAACAATGTGCATAGACAGTGGGATACAAACAATGTACATGGACAGTGTAGATACAATGTACACATTGGTGCAGGTATACAAACAATGTACATGACAGTGTAGGTATACAAACAATGTACATAGACAGTGAGGTATACAAACAATGTACATGATGTAGGTATACAAACAAGTACATAGACAGTACAGGTATCAAACAATGTACATGAGACAGCAGGTAAACAATGCACACAGACAGCAGGTATACAAACATGCATATATAGACAGTGCAGGTATACAAAACAATGTACACAGACAGTGCAGGTATACAAACAATGTACACAGACAGCAGGCATACAAACAATGCAATACAGACAGTGCAGGTTATCAAACAATGCACATACATGAGTATATATAAACAATGTATATTATCGGCAGGGGTAATGCAATGCAATACAGATGCAGGTAATACAAACAATGCAATATAGACAGTGTAGGCATACAAACAATGTACACAGACATGCAGGTATACAAACAATGTACATACAGACAGTATACAAACAATGTACATAGACAGTATAGGATAATAAACAATGCATATTGACAGTGCAGGCATGTCCAAACAATGCATGATTGTGCAGGTATACAAACAATGCAATACAGACAGTGTAGGTATAGCAAACAATGTACATAGACAGTACAGGTGATACAAAATGTATATTAAGACAGTGTAGGCAACAATGCAATACAGATTGTCACAGGTATGCCAAACAATGCACATGTGTCAGCAGGTATACAAACAATGCAATACAGACAAGTATATATCAAACAATGCAATAGGTGATTGTTAAGGCATGTCAAATCAATGTACACAGACAGCAGGCATACAAAACGCACATGGAACAGTGTAGGCATACAAACAATGCACATAGACAGTGTAGGCATACAAACAATGTACATAGACAGTGCAGGTATACAATGTACATAGACAGTGCAGGTATACAAACAATGCACATAGACAGTGCAGGTATACAAACAATGCACATAGACAGTGTAGGTATACAAACAATGTACATAGACAGTGTAGGGTATACAAACAATGCACATAGGATTGTACAGGGTATAACAAACAATGCACATAGACAGCAGGTATACAAACAATGCAATATAGACAGTATAGGTATACAAACAATACATAGACAGTATAGTGCATACAAACAATGTAATATAGATTTAGTGCAGGCATACAAACAACGCACACAGACAGCAGGCATACAAACAACATGTATACAGACAGCAGGCACAAACACACAATGTAGTATAGACAGTGTGCAGTGCAAAACAATGTAATATAGACAGTGTAGGTATACAAACAATGCAATATTGTGACAGTGCAGGTACACAAACAATGTACATAGACAGCAGGTATACAAAATGTACATGGACAGCAGTATACAAACAATGCACATAGACAGTGTAGGTATACAAACAATGCACATAGACAGTACAGGTATACAAACAATGCAATACAGACAGTGTACATAAACAATGCACATAGACAGTACAGGTATACAAACAATGCACATAGACAGTGCAGGTATACAAACAATGCAATACAGACAGTACAGGTATACAAACAATGCACATAGACAGTGAGACAAAACAATGCACACAGACAGCAAGGTATAACAAATGAATGTTGTTATATAGTATGTCAAACAATGCAATATAGATCAGTGTTATGTTATCAAACAATGAAGACAGTAGGTATAAAACAATGCAATACAGACAGTGTAGGTATCAAACAATGCATATAGCAGTGCAAGGTATACAAACAATGTACATATGTGCAGGCATACAAACAATGTACATAGACAGTAATAGGTATCAAACAATGTATAGTCAGTACAGGTATAAACAATGCACATAGACAGTGTAGGTATACAAACAATGCAATATGGACAGTGTAGGTATACAAACAATGTACATAGACAGTACAGGTGATACAACAATGTAATATATAGACAGTGCAGGTATACAACAATGCACATATAGACAGCATAACAAACAATGCAATACAGACAGTGTAGGTATCAAACAATGCACACAGACAGTGCAGGCATACAATGTAATATATAGTATACAAACAATGTAACAGACAGTGCAGGTATAAACAATGCATACTGACAACAGTGCAGTATAAAATGTACAGACAGTGCAGGTATACAAACAATGCAATATAGACAGTGTAGGTATAATAATGTGCATAGACAGTGTAGGTATACAAACAATGCATTAGACAGTACAGGTATAATGTACATAGACAGTGCAGGTATACAATGTACATATAGACAGTGAGTATACAAACAATGTACATAGACAGTGCAGGTATACAAATGTACACAGACAGTGCAGGTATACAAACAATGCATATAGACAGGGTATATACAAACAACGTACATTAAGACAGTAGGCATAAACAAACAATGCAATACAGACAGTGCAGGTATAACAATGCAATACAGACAGTGCAGGCATACAAACAATGCAATACAGACAGTGCAGGTATACAATGCACATAGATATGCAGGTATGCAAACAATGTACATAGACAGTGTAGGCATACAAACAATGCACATAGACAGTACATAATGTACATAGACAGTGCAGGTATTATAATGTATATGACAGTGCAGGTATACAAACAATGTACATAGACAGTGTATATACAATGTAATATAGACAGTGCAGGTATACAAACAATGCATGATAGACAGTGTAGGTATACAAACAATGTCATAGACAGTACAGGTATATGACAACATAGATGGCATACAAACAATGTAATATAGATTGTGTAGGTATTATAAACAATGTAATAGAGATCAGTATAGGTATGGACAATTGTAGCATAGACAGTATAAACAATGTAATATGTATAGTGATACAAACAATGTACATACAGTGCAGGTATACAATGTACATAGACAGTGCAGGTATACAAACAATGTACATAGACAGTGAGGTGATACAAACAATGTACATAGACAGTGTAGGTGTAATAATGTACATGACAGTGCAGGTATACAACAATGTGTTTTGGGTGTGGTTTGTTTGTTGGTGGGGTGGTTTGTTTTGGTGGGGGTGTTGTTGGTGGGTTGTGTGGGTTGTGTGTGGGGGTGTACATAGATCGAGCAGGTATGTCAATGTAATATAGTGAAAGTGCAGGTATATCAATGTACATAGACAGTGTAGGTATAATAACAATGTACATAGAGTCAGTGCATAATAATGTACAGACAGTGCAGGTATACAAACAATGTAATAGACAGTGTAGGTATACAACAATGTACATAGACAGTACAGGTATACAATGTACATAGACAGGTATACAAACAATGCATATTGTGACAGTGTAGGTATACAAACAATGTAACATAGACAGTACAGGCATACAAATGCAATACAGACAGTGCAGGTATACAAACAATGTACATAGACAGTGTAGGTATACAAACAATGTAATATGATTGTGACAGGTATACAATGTACATTAGATTGTGTAGGTATAGCAAATAATGTACATAGACAGTGTAGGTAGGTGGTTGTTTGTTTTTGGGTGTTGTGGGGGCACAATGTGTACATATGAGGTAATAAACGTACATAGTGATTGGGTGGGTATACAAACAATGCACATAGACAGTGTAGGTGACAAACAATGTACATGGTATCGGTGGTAGGTATACAAACAATGTACAGACAGCAGGTATTGCAAATAATGTACATAGACAGTATGTATACAAACAATGCAAATAGACAGTACATAATACAATGTGACAGACAGTGCAGGTATAAAAAACAATGCAATATATCATGTAGGTATATACAAACAATGTACATAGACGGTATATATACAATGTAAGACAGTGGAAAGTATATAATGACGATATTGATCAGCAGGTATTGGCAAACAATGTACATAGAAAGTGTAGGTATGTCAACGCATATTAGATTGTGTGTATACAAACAATGTAATATGGTACAGTGTAGGTATACAAACAATGTATATAGACAGTGTAGGTGAAAACAATGTAATATTAGACAGTGCATATAAACAGTGTAATATAGACAGTGTAGGTATACAAACAATGTAATATAGACAGTGTAGGTATACAAACAATGTAATAGACAGTGGGTATACAAATAATGTACATAGACAGTGCAGGTATACAAACTGCAATATAGATTGGTGCAGGTATACAAACAATGCAATAGACAGTGTAGGTATACAAACAATGTAATATAGACAGTACAGGTATAAATGTACATAGACAGTGCAGGTATACAAACAATGTACATGACAGTGTAGGTATACAAACAATGTAATATTAGACGTTACAGGTATACACGTTAGACAGTGCAGGTATTATCAAACAATGCAATAGAGCATGTTAAGTATACAAAACAATGTGACAGATCAGTAATGTAATAATGACATAGACAGCAGGTATACAAACAATGTACATAGACAGTGTAGGTATACAAACAATGCACATAGACAGTATAGGGTATAATAATGTAATATTAGACAGTGTAAATAATAAATAATGTACATAGACAGTGTATATATACAATGTACATAGTGCAGGTATACAAACAATGCAATAGACAGTGTAGGATAAAACAATGTACATAGACAGTGTAGGTATTGGCAAATAATGTGCATTTGTATCATGCAGGTATACAAACAGTATTACAGACACAGGTATACAAGTAATATTGTGAAAGTAGGTATTAATGTACATATAGAAAGGTAGGTAATAAACAATGACATAGACAGTACAGGTATACAAAGCAAATATTTGATCAGCAGGTATTACAATGTACATAGACAGTGCAGGTATACAAACAATGTACATAGACAGTGCAGGTATACAATGTAATAGACAGTGCAGTATACAAACAATGTACATATAGACAGTGTAGGTATACAAATTAATGTACATGTTGTGACAGTGTAGATACAAACAGTGTACATGACAGTGTAGGTATACAAACAGTGCATATAGACAGTGTAGGTATCAAACAATGCACATAGACAGTGTAGGTATACAACAATGTACATAGACAGTGCAGGTATACAACAATGTTATGAGGGGTGTGTGGAGTCAGCAGTATACAAACAATGCACAGACAGGTGTAGGTATACAAACAATGTACATAGATTGAAAGACAGGTATACAATGCACATATATCAGCAGGTATACAAAACAATGCACATAGACAGTGTATATACAAACAATGTAATATGTAGACGTTACAGGTATACAATGTACATAGACAGTGCAGGTATACAAACAATGTAATAGACAGCAGGTATACAAACAATGCAATAGACAGTACAGGTATATGTACATAGACAGTGCAGGTATACAAACAATGTAATGTAGACAGTGTAGGTATACAAACAATGTACATGGTATCAGTACAGGTATAAATGTACATAGACAGTGTAGGTAATAATAAAAATGCATTTGTATAGGTGTAAGGGAGTATATCAATGTACATAGTGCAGGTATACAAACAATGTTGGTGTGGTGTTTTGTTGGTGTGGTGTTGCACATAGACAGTGTAGGTATACAATGAATGATAGACAGTGTAGGTATACAAACAATGTAATAGACAGTGTAGGTATAACAAACAATGTACACAGACAGTGTAGGTATACAATTGCACATGACAGTGTAGGTATACAATGCAATGGTATTGGTGCAGGTATACAAACATCGACCAGGACACTGTAAAATTTTTCATTCTATAATTATGCTGCTTGTTTTCTTCTTGATTTTAATTATACTTTTAACACTTATTTTTATTTTCATTTAATGTGTGCTATTGTCAACTTTACTGCTGTGATGTGAATTTAATTATACACTTGTGGGGTATGTCAATAGTTTGAGAGCTTCCCTAGTGACTGGGGATCAGAGAATACAGTAGTAGTAGCCTCGTGTATTTTCTAAACCAGCTGACGGCATGTACAGTAGTATACCGTTAGCTGATCCACTGTGTTGCCCCAGATGGCGTGAAGGTGCCTAAGCAGTAATTTCAGCTGTGGACTCTCCAGGAACTCATCAGGAGTCCACCTCACCTCGATTTGCACTCTGTCCTCGACTTCTCCGACAACGAGCTGGAGGACCTTCCTGCCGGGGTGTTCCAGCCACTCGATGCGCCTACCACTCTCATCCTCTGGAACAATAAAATAACAAGTATTGATGAAAACGTAAGATCATGTCCGTGCTTAATGTGGAGTAGAGCCGATGTGGGTATATAGTGAGGAGTACTGTAGCCAGCAGTAGAGAGGAGCAAGAGAAGGTCTTGTAGCCAGCAATGGAGGAGCGAGGAAGGTCTTGTGGCCACTAGTAGAGGAGGAGGGAGTGGTCCTAGCCAGTAGTAGTGAGGAGGAGGAAGGTCTCTGTGTCAGTAGTAGAGGATGAGGGAAGGTCCTAGAGCCAGTAGCAGAGGAGGAGGTGGGGCTGTCCTAGTGGGCCAGCCAGAAAGAGGAGTGGAGGAAGGTCCTAGAACAGAAGCAGATGAGCCGAGGGAGGGTTCTCAGGCCAGTTGTAGAGGAGGAGGGGAAGGTCTTTGCAGCTGCAGAGAGGGATGGGGAAGGTTTTAGCCAGCAGTGGAGGAGTGAGGGGAAGTTGTCTTGTAGCTGTAGTAGAGAGGAGGAGGGTTGGTCTAGGAAGCAGAGGAGGAGGGAAGGTCTCAGCTGGTAGGTGAGAGGAGTTGAGGAGGGTTCAGGGCCAGTTATAGGAGGATGGAGTAGGCCCTTAGGCTGTAGCAGAGGAGGATGAGTTGGGTCTTGTGGCCAGCAGGAGTGGAGGAGGAAGGTCTTGTAGCCAGTAGTGGAGGGATGGGGATGGTTGTAGCCATGTGTGGGAAATTGGCCAGGCATGATGATGAGGGGATGGGTCCTGGTAGCTCAGTAGCAGAGGAGGGAGGTGGGTCTGTGTCAGTTATAGAGTGATGAGGAAGCGTCCTTGTAGCTAGTAGTAGAGGAGGAGGAGTGGGTCCTTGGACAAGATTGTTGATGAGGGAGGTCCCAGGTTGTCTGTGTAGTGAGATGAGGGAACTTGCAGCCAATGCAGAGGAGAGGAGGGAGTATTTGTGGCCAGTCATATATGAGTGAGGGTGGTACTGGGTGCAGGAGAGGAGGAGGAAGGTCCTAGTGGGTAGCAGAGGAGGAGGTGCTGGGCCAGCCAGATGAGGAGGGAAGTCTCTAGAGTCAGTAGTAGATGAGGAGGAGGGTCTAGCCAGTATAGAGATGAGGGCTGTCCTGTGGTGTAGAGAGTGAGGGTTGTCCTTGTATGACAGAGTGGAGGATGTTGTGTTGGGGAGGGGGAAGGTCCTATATGCAGCAGAGATGAGGAGTGTCTTGCACAGCCAGGAGAGGAGTGAGGGGGTTTGGCCTCAGCAGTGAGTGAGAGGAGGGAAGTTTCAGTAGCCAGAGTGAGTGAGGGTAGTCCCAGCTAGCTGCAGAGGATGGAGGGAAGGTCCTGGCCAGTAGCAGAGAGTGAGGAAGGTCCAGGCTAGCAGAAGAGGAGTTGAGGGAAGTGGGTCTCAGGTCAGCAGTGAGGAGGAGGAAGGTCCTGTGGTCAGTAGTAGAGGAGTGAGGGGAATAGTTTGTAGGCCAGTAGTAGATGAGAGGGAGGGAATGATCTAGGAGCAGTAGTAGAGGAGTGAGGGTGCTGTCCTGTAGCGTACAGTAGAGAGGAGGGGGGAAGGTCTTACAGTAGCAGAGGAGGAGGGTCCTTGTGCCAGTAGAGGAGTGGAGGAAGGTCCTATAGCAGTAGTAGAGGAGGAGGGGTGGTCCTGTGGGTAGTAGAGGAGGAGGGAAGGTCTTAGCTGGGTGGTAGAGTGGAGGAGTAGTGTCTTGAGTGAGCAGAGTAGGAGAGGGGAGGTCTTGTGGCCAGTAGTAGAGGAGTGGGGGATGGTCTTGTAGCCAGTAGTAGAGGAGTGAGGTAAGGTCTCTAGGCCGGTAGTAGAGGAGAGGAGGGGAAGGCCTTGTAGTCTGTAGAAGAGGGGTGAGGGGTCGTCCTGGCCAGTAGTGAGAGTGAGTGGGAGGGAAGGGGTCCTGGGATAGTAGTAGAGGAGTGAGGGAAGGTCTTGTAGCAGTAGTAGAGGAGTGGGGGGAAGTTCTATTGTAGGGTAGAGGAGTGAGGGAAGGTATTGTGGCCAGTGTGAGGTGGAGGGGAGGGTCTCTGTGTCTGCAGCAGAGGAGTGAGGGAAGGTTCAGGAGCCAGGTAGTGGAGTGAGTGAGGAAGGTCTTAGTAGTGAGTAGTAGAGGAGGAGGGAAGGTCTTGTGTCAGTAGTGAGGAGGAGGGAAGGTCTCAGAGTAGAAGTAGTGAGTGGGGAGGAAGGTCTTGTAGCCAGTAGTAGAGGAGGTGAGGGAAGGTCTTGTAGCCAGTAGTGGAGGAGGAGGGAGTGGGTCTGCAGCCAGTAGTAGAGGAGGAGGCCTAGGCTGTGCAGATGAGTGAGGGTATTCTTATAGCCAGCAGTGAGAGAGTGAGGAGGGTCTTGCAGCCAGTAGTAGAGGAGTGATAGCAGTCTTAGTCAGTAGCAGAGGAGTGAGGAGGGTCTTGTCAGTAGTAGAGGAGTGAGGGAAGTCTTGTAGCCAGTAGTAGAGGAGCAGGAAGGTCTTAGCCAGTAGTAGATGAGTGAGGGAAGGTCTTGTAGCCAGTAGCAGAGGAGTGGGAGGTCTTGTAGCCAGTAGTGTGAGAGGAGCGGAGGGAAGTCATCCTGTAGCCAGCAGTAGAGGAGGAGGGAAGGTCTTAGCCAGTAGCAGAGGAGGAGGGAAGGTCTTAGGGCCAGTAGTAGTGAGTGAGGGAAGCTGGTCTTGTACTGTAGTAGTAGAGGGGGAGGGGAAGGTCTTTGGAACAGTAGTAGAGAATGTGAGGAAGGTCTCAGGTGAGTAGTAGAGATGAGGGAATTGTCTAGGCCAGTAGTAGAGGAGTGAGGGAAGGTCCTAGCCAGTAGTAGAGGAGGAGGGAAATGTCTTAGAAGCCAGTAGTAGAGGAGTGAGGGAAGGTCCATGTCAGCAGTAGAGGAGTGATGAAGGTCTTAGGCCAGAGTAGAGGAGTGAGGGTAAGGTCTTGTAGCCAGTAGTAGAGGAGTGGAGGGAAGGTCTTTGTAGCCAGTAGTAGAGGAGTGAGGGGAAATCCTGTAGCCAGTAGTAGAGGAGTGAGGGAAGGTCCTAGGCCAGCAGTAGAGGAGTGAGGGTCGTCCTGTAGCCAGTAGTAGAGGAGGAGGGAAGGTCTTGTAGCCAGTAGTAGAGGATTGGAGTATCCTATGCTGTAGCAGATGAGTGAGGGGTCCCTGTAGCCAGTAGTGAGAGGAGGGAAGGTCCCAGGTCAGTAGAGAGTGAGAGGAGGGAAGCCAGTCTTAGGCCAAAGTAGTAGAGATGGAGGGAAGGTCTTGTAGCCAGCAGAGAGGAGTGAGGGAAGGTCTAGGCTTGTAGTAGAGGAGGAGGGAAGGTCTTTGGGCCAGTAGTAGAGGAGGAGGGAAGGTCTAGGCCAGTAGTAGAGGAGTGAGGGAAGGTCTCTAGTAGCCAGTAGTAGTAGAGGAGTGAGGGTTAGTTCCTAGAACAGTAGTAGAGGAGTGGAGGGAAGGTCTTAGGTCAGTAGTAGAGGAGTGAGGGGAAGGTCTTAGGCCAGTGCAGTAGAGGAGTGAGGGAAGGTCTTGTGGCCAGTAGTAGAGGAGTGAGGGAAGGTCTGTAGCCAGTAGTAGAGGAGGAGGGAATGGGTCTTGTAGCAGTAGAGGAGTGAGGGAAGGTCTAGCCAGTAGTAGAGGAGTGAGGGAAGGTTTAGCCAGTAGTAGAGATGAGGGAAGGCCTTGTAGCCAGTAGTAGAGGAGGAGGGAAGGTCTTAGCCAGTAGTAGAGGAGTGAGGGAAGGTCTTAGGCCAGTAGTAAGAGGAGTGGAGGGGAGGTCTTGTAGCCAGTAGTAGGGAGTGAGGGAAGGTCTTGGGCCAGTAGTAGAGGAGTGAGGGAAGGCTCTAGGCCAGTAGTAGAGGAGGAGGTGGGGTCTTGTGGCCAGTAGTAGAGGAGTAGGAAGGTCTAGGCAGTAGTAGAGGAGGGAGGAAGTGGTCTTTGTAGCCAGTAGGTAGAGGAGGAGGGAAGGTCTCTTGTAGCCAGCAATGGAGGAGGAGGGAAGGTCTTGGCCACTAGTAGAGGATGAGGGAGGGTCCTTGTAGCCAGCAGTAGAGGAGGAGGGGTCCAGGTCAGCAGTAGAGGAGTGAGGGAAGGTCCTTAGCCAGATAGTAGAGGAGGAGGGAAGGTCTTGCAGCCAGTAGTAGAGGAGTGAGGGAAGGTCCTAGAGCCAGTAGTGAGGAGGAGGGAAGGGTCTTGTGGCCAGTAGTAGAGGAGTGAGGGAAGGTCCTAGCCAGTAGTAGAGGAGTGAGGGAATGTCCTGTAGCTAGCAGTAGAGGAGGAGGGAAGGTCTTGGCCAGTAGAGAGGAGTGGAGGGAAGGTCCTTGTAGCCGCAGTAGAGGAGTGAGGAAGGTCTTGGCTCAGTAGTAGAGGAGGAGGAAGGTCTTGTAGCCAGTAGTGTAGAGGAGGAGGGAATGTCTTAGCCAGTAGTAGTGATGAGGGAAGGTCTTAGAAGTAAAGGTCTAGTGATGTAACTTCCTCTTATCTAATACACTACGATATATATATATATATATATATATATATATATATATATATATATATATATATATATATATATATTATATATATATATATATATATATATATATATATTTTTTTTTTTACGGGGATTAGCCCACTCGGGCAAGGGTCACTGACCTACATCGGGGCCTGGGGGTAAAAATGTAGTAGTAGTAATAATAATAATAATAATAATGATAATAATAATAATAATAATAGAGAACCATAAATACAAAATTGAAAAAAAAAAATCAAATTAAGAAACAATATATGTATGTTGTGTTGTCAATAGTAAGAGAATTGAGACCCTTCAATTGTGTGTAAATGAGGCAGAAAGACAGATAAGCAACCTGGGCTGGGTCACATTTTTTGTGAAGCCATATGGCAGCAGGGTCTACCATTAGACAACACATTATATTTCCATATCATGGTCCCATTAACACATAATACTGTATTGTCTAGGAGAGGGGGGGGGGGGAGGTGTCTGTAGTAAAACAAACAAATCAGTTAAGATCCCGTTAATTAATATCAACAACTCAAGTGGGTTGTTTTTTTTCTCGTAACTTAGGTCAATGAGTCTCCTTTATTTTTCTTTATTTATCATTTCACAATTTATCAGCTTACTTGCTGTTCTTTGTTACCTTATGACCTACACTGGTCCAGTGTTAGTACAGGAGGAAATCCAAGTACCAGTAGGAAGCCCTGTAATGTTTAATAAAGTCACACTGGACAACTTCTTTCTCACGTCTGTCCAGGGACAGGGATTGAACCCAGGACAAACCTATATATTACGTGCCTCACCGCTGTACCACCACCTATGTTCTTACCTGAGTTCTGGGAAGAAAAGTGACCAAAGAATCTCTCAGAAAGTATTAGCTGGCCTATCAGAAACTGGTAAGATGTGTCCACCTCGACAAGAGAGGTGTCCTGTAGAGGTTACAAGATAAAAGTCAATACTGTACTGTACTGTACTGGCACATTACCAAAACTGATATACATTGTTATCACTCTAGGCTTCCTGGTAACACAGCTCTATTCTTGTCTTCAGTTTAAAATATTATTTCTACGTATTATCACAACACGCGTCATGTCCTCTTCAAACTTACCTTGTCTATCAAAACTCAGTTAAACTTAAAATATTGTTTCTTTGGTTAACAACAAGAGCCAGTAATATTATGTATATATATATATATATATATATATATATATATATATATATATATATATATATATATATATATATATATATATATATATATATATATATATATACATATATATATTCGTAAATGGGTAACAAGTGGCTAACAAGTGGTTTACAAGAGGCTAATAAAATAGGATGTTGGCACTGCTCATAACAGATGTGACAGGTACGAGGCGTCACATCATATACTACAGTACTGTGTTGCAGGCGTTCGTCGGGTTGCGTGCCCTCACCGTACTGGACTTACGCTACAATAAGATAAACACGCTACCCAAGGATGTGTTTAAGGATTTGGTTCAACTTAAGGAGCTTCAGTTGGGATTCAACCCCATGGTATTGCTTAACTCTACGCTGCTGTCTCACACCCCGGCCCTTAGGAAGCTTGACCTCAGTTCTCTGGGACTACATACCATCCATCCCTCCTTCTTCCCCAGGAACCTCACGTAAGTAGACCTTCCCTTGTTATCACTCCGCGTCTCCGTAGTACTTAAGTCTGTGAAAGAGAAAGATACACCCCTGGGGAGGCTGAACCAGAGATCATAGGGATAACACTCCGTCTACTCCCGGCAGGTTCCTTGAAGAGTTGTCTCTCGCCCACAACCACCTCACCGTCGTGCCTTCCAAAGCTCTTTTTATCTTCCACGACTCTCTCACCCACCTCGACCTGTCTGGCAATCCCTTTGAGGTACGTGGCAACATCTTCACGGCATATGGCAACCCCAATTAAGGTGAGTGGCTACGTTGACCTGTCTGGCAACCCGATTCAGGTGCGTGGCAACCTCTTCAAGGTCTTTGACAACCAAGTTACTGCATGTGGCAACTCTTTCATGGGATACGGTAATCCACGTCGTTTTTAGTGGCCATTTTATCATGGTAAACGTCATTCCTATGGTACATTTACACACACAGTGTAGGTATACATAAAAATAATGTACGGACATAGACAGTGCAGATATACAAACAAGGTGCAGGTATACAATAGACAGTACAGGTATACAATATGAACATAAAGCAAGGATAACGTTACCACGTTCACAAGAGATGGTTGACATGTGATGTCTCGCTGCATTTCATCGCCACGATAATAGTCTTAATTGCCTCACTAATTCACTCAATTTTACGTAATATATTTTTCTCCTTTATCAGAATCTTGGTAAAACTAACAAAAAGTTCCAGTTTACAATCTCAAGATATATAAAGTTGCTATGAATATTAAACGAGAAGAAACGCTTATAGTTACGTTCACTATCCACAGTCTCTGGGTGCGTACTCCTTTTATGGGCTGTCTAACGTGAAGACACTGATCCTGGAACAGATGCTGAAGCTGGAAAGCATTGACGCCTACGCTTTTGGAGACCTCCACCACATGGAGACCATCGTCCTCCGGTACATGCCAAAGATCCAGTCCATCCACCCAAAAGTAAGTTTTTTATTTTATATTTTTTTTTTACTTTTTTTATTATTATTTACTTAAAGAGATTTCGTTTTACAGTTAATGGTAGAGTACCTTTATTAGAAGCTAGTACAGGCATCATCACCTGCTAGATCTCTGAGCTATTGTATGCTGATGATACATATTGATAGTCATGGTGTACATTAATAGTAATAATATTCGTTGATAATAATGTGATGTAGTCACAAACCGAAGCTCTTTGTTACCCCCTAGCAGCTAGGGCCTAGCTGGAGGTAAGGCCAAGCCAAGGCTGAAGAAAGGCCAGGTGAATGGACATACAATATGCTTTATGGTGTTGCTATATATTAATATTCATAAAGTCATTATAGCTGTACCAACAAACCATATATGTCAATGTTTTCAATTAGATTCATACCCGTGCTCGTGTGTTTTGCCTAAGTGATTGTGTTGAAGGCTCCACCGTCATCTTGCCTCATCGCCAAACGAATGAACGAGTGTAATGTCCGTTCGTCTGGCCTTTCTTCAATCTTGGTTTGGTCTCAGTGGCGTATATGGGGGGGGGGGCACTCGGCCATGCCCCCCTCCCCTTTCTCATCACTACTACTCCTTTGCAACTTCTTTCCTTGAGCGGCTTGAACAGCTGTTGCCTCACTAAAAGTTTGCAGAGAATTTGGCATATAACAAAACAGCCAAACTCTGATATATATTCTTGCAACACTTCTTGTGGCAACTGCTACAAATGAAAGCTCATTCAGCTGCTTAAAGTATCTGCGTTCCACTCTGTCAGAACAAAGACTGAATGAATTAGCTTTACTGTTTGTACACAAAGATATGGTACTGAATTGCCATGGGGTCATCAATGAATTTGGTCGTAAGAACAGATTACTTGACTTTGAACTTCACAAGTAAGCTGATACTCTCTCTTAACTCCAGTTCCAAGGACTTAATTTTGCAACAATCCTAGAAGAGAAAAGTGTGTTTTCTTTTAACATGTCTGTATATTTTTTTACTAAGGAACTTCTGTGTTCTATGAGTATAATTGCCTGTACTCTGTATAATTTGTTTTATAACAGTTATCAAAAATGCAACTGCAAATTAAACCTACTGTATATTTGCTTATTTTACTGTTATGTAAATAAACTATACTTGCTAAAAAAAATGAATAAAGAATAAGAAAGGGTATCCTTTTACACGGCCTTTTCTTGAGACTAATGAGACTTTCCCCCCTTTTCCATGAACATACAGTATATACGCCACTCCTTGTCCATCCCTCCAGCCAGGGTGACAAAGAAACTTCAGATTGTGACTGTACACCGATAGTAATGGTGCATATAATATAATAATGGGGTACATGGATAGTCATGATGTACAACGATAGTATTAACATATTGCGAAGATAGTAGTAGTAATAGAAGCATACAGCGTAGATAAGGAAGTGCTTGCTGACAATGCTGTAGTGGCCGCCATAAATGGTGGCGCGGCTTGTGGTCTACCAGTACTTTATCTGCACCTCACTGATACACTTCACAACTGGCTCCTGTGGACGGTTACCAGAGGAAGGTGATGAGTTTGGCCCCATCTCTAGTGGAATATTTCATAAATTGAGCGTATTTTTGACAGTGTTGTGGTCGCTCTGCTGGACCTGTCACCTAAACCACGGATCACCCAGGATACTAATCATACTATCACCTATAGTTACACCCTACAGCAGGCACGGGCAACCTTTCCTCAGTCATGGACCACATTACGATTTAGATATTTTTCTGCGGGCCAACCCAGCGAAATTTATATCCTACCTAACCCAAAACAGGGGCGGATCCAGGAATCTCAAAAGGGGTCCAAAAAGTTGTGTGTGGGGGGAGCGTAGCCAGCCCAGCTAGCCCACCCAGCTGTTTTTGGGGGGGTTGTAAGCCCCCCAGAATTTTTTTGAAATTTGACCAATATCGTGGGTATTTTGAGGCCATTTTTAGGCCATGCACACTTGATATGAAGAGATATTCTGTGCTCAGTAGTAATTACTTTTTATAATAGAAAAGCGCCTGAGTACAACTCTGCATTAAAGAAATAAGTATTGGAATTTTCTAATGAAAAAAGGGGTTACGGACCCCCAGGACCCCCTTCTGGATCCGCCCCTCCAAAAATAACGTTGGTATTGTATTAGCACGGACAGTGAAACAATTTATCGTCACGTCCACCTGGCGATATTTTCAGTTTACAATCACAGTCTTTTTTTCCATTTATGAAACAAATCCATCATAACAATTTCGTAAGTACTGTAATATGTTAATGTTTCTTGGCATTTAACAGAAGGTGAGTGAAGCAGTCTGTGAATATGTTGATTTTTCCTACAGTTACAGCATATGTCTTACTTATGAGACACGCCCACCAGAATAATGTATGTTAATCTTGGTGCATGAGGAACTACAATGGCGAGAGGCAGTCTGTCAACAAGGAAGAGACCTTTACCTTTGACCCGTGTGACCACCGCCCGTGACCCCACTTGGACTTACCCAACCTTAGTTAATTCCCAAGTGACCCTGTGCCACATTAGCAGTTAATCCATCAAACAGACCGCGCCGAATTTGTGTGTGAAGATTATTCTTTTAATAAATATCGCTTTACTCACCATAAACTGGCTGGATCCATCTGAACCCCGGGCCACATTAAATGGAATTTCTCAATCAATTCGCGAGCCGCACAAAGACTGGTTCGGGCCGCGGGTTGCCCATGCCTGATCTACATATGTTGCGAAAAGTGACGCGATGAATGTAAATAGAGTTAAGTAGAATTACCGTAAGTAAAATATACTTGTAAATGTTTTATACACAAAGTAATAGATTATTAAGTAACTTAAATGATTACGTTGAACTACTTTCAAAGTGTCTTTACAATAATTCCTTCGGCAGATGAGTCAGTGTGCTATCGTCAACCGTTTCCTGGCGGATGAGGAAATATAGAAAATATAGTTTGAATGTACTTAAACGACAGATAATTAGTGCCTCACTTATAACACAGGTTGTCAGCCAAGACACAAGTGCTAGTTTACTGGGTAATGTGTCTGTTAGGAGTGTGCTAAGATACATACTTCGTGACTTTGGGTTGCTGTGGGGAACAGCTGCAAAGAAAACTTTCTTGACAGCTGCACATGAAGAGAAACAAATTAATTTGGCTAAAGAATAGTCTTAAGGTGTAAATACGGGTGATAGTAACCCTGGGTGATCATCTGGTGCTCAGGAGACATGTCTAGCAGGGCGACCAAAAACACTGAAAAGTACGCTCGATTTATAGAAAATTCCTCAAGCAGGCCACCCTCTTCTGGAGATGTTATGGACACTGAGTTAATATGGTAACTTCCATTGTGTTGCCATACGAGTGAGCTAGCTGTTACATTGACCATATTTTAATTCCGCTCATAGGAGCCAGCTGTGAAGTGCATCAGTGAGGTGCGGCAAAGGTACCGGTAGACCACGTGCTGCACCACTATTTATGGCGGCCACTTGCACATGTAACCTGGTATTCGGTATGTTTACAGGCTTTCCACGAGATAACGTCGGACCACAAAGAGATGACAAGGAACGACATGGCCATCAGGGTAGAGGACTTCACCTTCTCGTTCTCCATCCTGACGACCCTGCCAGAGGACCTGCTGCCTTGGGAACACCTCCGTCAGGTCTCCCTCGTGTACAACCAATGGAATTGTGACTGCAACATGAAGTGGGTAAAAAGCTCCCCCTTGATGGATCTGGTTGGAGTTCGCATGGTGTAAGTACTTCGTTTTTCATTGTGTATTAATCGTTCAATAACCCTACAGGTCAGTCTAGGATTGGTATCCGGTGTGAGTCAATACCACAGTGTATGAACATATCACCTCAAGGTATTGCAAAACTTAAGTGACTCATAAATATTCAGACCACAGGAGGAGATAAACCTGTCCTGTCACAACCTGTGTTTGGTTTGTGAAGTCAAACCACAGGTGACACACGCCCCAGGTTAACCTGCGAGTGAGTGTTCAAGGTGTATTAGGACCGCCCTTGTGACAAAAGAGCTGTCTTGGTATAACATCAACATAGCAGCCATTTGTGAGTCCCAGCTCTCACAGAACGGGGGTCCGGCTATACCTTCTTCTGGAAGGGTAAGCCTGCTGCAGAGAAAAATGGCATGTATGGAGTTGGCTTTGCAATTCGCCAATCCACCATACAGTACACAGGCTGACTAAAATGCCTGTTAGGATCAATGAGCGACTCATGGAGCTCGAGTCCCACTGAACTACTCATGTCATGCCTTCTTCATCAACGCATACACACCAACACTGGATGCAGAGGATGACATCAAGGAGGCCTTTTACACCATCCTTGACAGAGTGCTAACCTCTATCCCCAGAGAAGATTAAGTTTTGCTCCTAGGTGATTTCAATGCCAGAGGTCGCAGAGATGCTGATATATGGCAGGGAATCATAGGGAGAAATGGAGTAGGCAAGTGTAATCCCAACAGCCTACTCCTTCTCAGCAAGTGTGCTGCACACAACCTCACTGTCACCAACACTTTGTTTGGGCAGGCCAACAAGGTCAATGGCTCGTGGCAACACCAGCGATCCAAACACTGGCATCTCATTGAATACATCATTGTCAAAGAAAGAGATTGCTGAGATGTCCTCATCACCCGAGCCATGCGTGGCTCAGACCACTGCGACACTGATCATCTGCCCATCAGAGCCAAACTCTCCCTTCACGTCGCCCCAAAATGGAGAAGGCAACAAGCCTCCAGAAGAGATTTTAGCACCAGGTGATTGGAGGATCCATCCCTAGAACATGCTTTCAGAGAGCAGTTCATAGATGGGCTGATAAACAACCCAACAACAAACAACCCTATTCTGAGTGCCAAATGGGGTATCCTAGACACTGTCATCACAAAAAAAAAAATCTACCACAAGACCCTCGGCCAGATCGAAAGAAACACCAGAACTGGTTTAATGAAAATAACCAGCAAATGGACAAACTCCTCAAAGGTAAATGTAATGCTCTCACTGACTGGCAGAACAACCCTCAATCTCGGACCAAAGCTGATACCTGAAGAAAGTGAGGGCTCACCACAAACTTTGCAATCTAAAGAACGAATGGTGGAAAAATAAAGCGTATGAAATTAAAAATTTTGTGGATCAACACAAGATGCGTGAAAATTTCAATTCCACTAAAACAATGTATGGCCCAACTACTCATGGTGCAGCCCCCCTCTGCTCATCTGACAGTAACTCCTTAATTAAAGACGAAGAAGGCATCCTTCAGCGCTGGAAAGAGCACTACCATTCGCTGCTCAACCAAAACACCGATGTGAATGTCTTGACTACCCAGCAGGTCCCTCAGCATCCAGAGCTGAACCACCTCAGCTATCCCCCATCCCTGGATGAGGTAGCTACTGCCATCAAACAGATGGAAAATAACAAAGCCACAGGTGTATAAAGCCGAGGTGTATAAAGCAGGAGGACCTCTGCTTACCAGCTGTCTCCACTCTCTCCTGGAGAATATATGGGTGAAGGAGCAAATCCTCCAAGATCTTAAAGACGCCTCCATCATCAATATTTATAAGAACAAAGGAGACCGGTCAGACTGTGGCAACTACTGCGGGATCTCACTGCTGTCTGTAGCTGGCAAGATTATACCCCTGAGTCCTCATAAACAGACTTCTTTCTGAGGCGGAAAACTTCCTTCCAGAATCTCAATGTGGCTTTAGACCATCATGTGGTACCACTCATATGATCTTTGCTGCTGAACTGATACAGGAACAGTGCAGAGAACAGCGTCGTGACCTGTACATGGTCTTCATCGACCTAACGAAGGCCCTCGACCAGATCAACAGGGAAGCCATTTGGCAGACCCTCAGCCGTTTTGGTTGCCCACCAAAATTCAGCACCATTGTGAGGCAACTCCACGATGGTTTGAACGGTAGTGTCTTGCACAATGGCACCCAATCTGAGTTCTTCCCCATCCAAATTGGGGTTAAACATGGTGTGTACTGGCATCAACTCTCTTTTCCATTTTCATGGCTGGCTTCCTTACTCGTGCCAGTGCCAATTTAGCCGGCGGGGTGGACATCCAGTACCGGGTGAAGGGGGATCTTTTCAATATACGACGACTCCAGGCAAGAAAAAAGGTGTCGACAACTTCTATCACTGAACTTCAGTATGTAGACGACCTCACCCTCATCGCTCACACGAACGCGACCTACAGGAGATCCTAAACTCCTACTCAGATGTGTATGCACACTTCGGCCTTGAGGTGAATGTATATAAAACTCAGATTCTCTTTCAGCCTGCCCCTGGTTCAACCATACGTTTACACATCCATTCAGCTTAATGGTACTACTCTCTCTAATGTCATCCACTTTCAGTTTCTTGGCTCCCACCTGTCCACCACCATGGACATCGATGAAGAGATTCGACATCAGATCAGATGGGCATCTCAAGTCTTTGGCAGATTACATAACTATGTGTTTTCAGCTGTAGGGAGCTGAAATTATCCACAAATTTGCACGTATATCGAGCAGTGGTCCTCCCCACCCTGCTGCATGACAGTGAGACATGGGTCACATACAGAAGGCACCTCAAGGCACTTGAAAACTTTCACCAACGTAGTCTACGTTCCATCCTCCGGGTTCATTGGGAAGACAAGCAAACAAATGCCAGTATTCTCGTTGACACCAACTGTAGGAGCATGGACGACA
This sequence comes from Homarus americanus, assembly GCF_018991925.1. Lineage (NCBI taxonomy): Eukaryota > Metazoa > Arthropoda > Malacostraca > Decapoda > Nephropidae > Homarus > Homarus americanus. The sequence continues at coordinate 1,868,100 of NW_024749657.1, read as the reverse complement.
GTAGACTGCCAAAGCAGCTACTTTACAGTCACCTAAAAAATGGTAAATGTAACGCTGGTAGGCAACGGAAAAGGTATATGGAAAGTCTTAAAACAAACCTGAAAAGTGCCAAATCGACTCCCTCACATAGGAGACGATCACTCCACACCATAACGCTTGGAGGAACACCACACGGGGTGTCAATACTTTCGAGTTAGCCAGACTGCATACCGAGGCAGACAAGCGCCGGCGCTGGAAAGAAGCTGCCGCCGCCCCTACCGTACTAGATGTAGCCCTCCACACGTGCAACATCTCGTAGCTGTCTCTCGAGTCACCCAGAGCTCACCAACGAAAGTGACATCTCTAACTCATACCATTGTATCATAGCTGGATGATCGTCATACTCGATTCCGATTGACAGCAAAGAAATAGCAGTAGTATTAAGAGAGACTAGTTTGTGTACAGGTCACATTACCTGGACTTACACACCCATGTGCACCTTCTTCATTCCTGACGTCCCCATTCCTTCAAAAAATCAAACAAAATAGGGGCAATGCGCTAAAGGTCTGGGTCGCAACATTAAAAAAAAAAGTGCCATCCGGCATGAGCAGGCGCCTCACTTGAGTGCAATCAAGTTTTTGTTTTTACTATTATACAGAGTATCATTCTTGTGTCACACACTCAGTAATTCCATCCTTCCTAAATATGAATTTGTACCATATTCTTATTTCCAAGATGATATTCTTGAAATAATGAACAATAAGGTTATACAAATATACAGTACTTAACAGCCACCTACAAAACATACTGTACATTGCTGTAATATTCATATACCAGATATTCTCACTAACACGACTGTTACTGTGCTCCCTGAAGGGTTGGGATTATCTTGTGTTATATGTATGGTTTTCATGGTATTCTAAAACTGATGAACAGTGTTGGTTGGTACAGGTGTTCACAGCCTCCGCGCCTACGTGGTCGCCACCTCAAGGGCGTAGATGAAAAGGACCTTCTCTGTGGCCACGAGATTGCCTCATCAAGGAAGTAAGTTTCCTCACGCCCACCCCTGTTGTCCTTTACTTCTCATCAAACTCACTCTTTTACAGGAAATATAATTTTTTAAAAAATATAACAAAATGTTTCACAAATCTCCAAGCCACAATAACCTCAACCAGTTCAAATCACCCTGCCTCAGTTACTTATCATCAGTCTTTAGCGAGATCAGGACGACACTTTCTTGATCTCTCTCTAAGCCTTTGATTTAATTGACTGATTTATGAAATTTAGGCTCAAATTCAAACACTGGAGCCGGTTTTGATTTGGCTGGGGGTGTAGAAGGTGACTAAAATGCCTGAACCTGACTTATAATAATAATAATAATAATAATAATAATAATAATAATAATAATAATAATAATAATAATAATAATAATAATGATAATAATAATTAACGGTTTCTTGAAAAAGTTCTGCAGCCCGAAGGCTGAAAATATACAATGGGCACAAATGACTTATTACATACATTGGTGGTTTAACAAAAGCATTCATTAGAGAAAGGTAAAGGAACATAGTGAACATAAAGATTAATGTAGGTGTTGAACAGCAATCACGTAGTGTAGTAACTCCCTCCCAGATGGTGTTATGAGGGACCTCACGTGGTGTAGTAATTCCCTCACAGGTGGTGTTATGAGGGGCATGACGTGGTGTAGTAATTCCCTCACAGATGGTGTTATGAGGGGCCTGACGTGGTGTAGTAATTCCCTCACAGATGGTGTTATGAAGGACCTGACGTGGTGTAGTAATTCCCTCACAGATGGTGTTATGAGGGACCTGACGTGGTGTAGTAATTCCCTCACAGATGGTGTTATGTGGCTACTGAGGTGATAATGAACTTATTCTAAGACTACAGTACTACATAAAACATCTGCGGTACTGATGACTTTATTTCGTCACTTTTCAATAGTTTTTCAATATCCTGTACTAACACTGGAGCAATAAAGTTCATAATAAAAATAACATAAAACTGACCAATCGCCGGAGCGGTTAAGATTGTACACTAATACAAGGTCAAATGATAAAGTAAATGGCCAGATAAACTAAAGATGATTATTGTTTACAGAAACCTATGAAACGTCTTCCTAAAGTGTTAGTTCCTCAAGACAACTCAATAATATATATATATATATATATATATATATATATATATATATATATATATATATATATATATATATATATATATATATATATATATTTTATTATTTAATTGTTTTTGTTTTTTCGTGTTGTGGTGGTTCACTGTGGGAGACAAAAACTAAAAAAAACTCACCGAATAAAATTAACGTAACCCCAAAGGGGATCTATAGACCATTTCCAAGATGCGATTAATAATAAATATAAAAATATCTTAGAACATCTTTAGATAAATTACCATAACGATAACCTAATCTAGCCAAATTTTTCCCAACTTAACCCAACCTAACGACCTAACTTAACCTAATCCCCTAGGTAACATAGTGTAATTAATCTTCACGTGAAATAAGCCGTGAATAATCTTCAGGTGATCCAAAATCTTTACATTGTATTTAAGGAGCAAGAATCTTGGACTTTGTAAGATACCGTGACATGTTTTTACCACACAAGAGGAGTGCGTTGTACGTCAATGTATATGTCCATAGTTCAATGGGCCTCTACTTAACTAGATATTATTTCCTATATTCCCTTAATGTAGTTGACAATCTATTGTTGTACTCACAGGGCCTTCGGATTCCTCGCGGGACTGATGGCTGTTGGAATCGTTGCGAGTCTAGGGACGGTGGCGCTGCTGGTGTACTGGAGGCGTGGATGGCTGTGTCGTCGTCCAGCGGGAGTCTACACCAACATTGAGCGCACCCCAAAAACTATCACTGTGGCCGACGAGTTGCCATGGGACAACCCTGAGTTTCAGTCCGGCAATGAAAATTCACAAGATTATAGCGTTTTAGACTAGACAACAAATTTGCTAAGAAAGTGTTTAGATCAGTGGTTCTCAACCTGGGGGCCATGGCCCCCAAGGGAGCTACGGCGAGCTGTTATAAATTGCACGTTTCCAAATAATGTTGGGAATCTGAATTAAACAAAACTTGTATTACTTATTTTCACTTGGCAGAAGAGAATTTTCATTCTTTTTTTTTTGTCATTTTGTTTAATCATAACGACAATACAATTTTAATATTTACATACTCTGGTGCTATTTTTTTTATTATTTTTTCCGGATTATTTAAGATTTCACAGGTCCAGTCCCTGTCTGTGTGACAGGCGCTGGACCGAGCTGCTGAACTGACTTGTTCAGTACGTGTCCGTGTGTCAAGTGGTGATAGGACCGAATGATCTCAGTCTGGCCTGGGATACCATCACGAAAACAGTGGAGTGTTTTGTCTCTAAACCATATACTGTATTGTGTTTGAGGTTGACTCAAGCATAATATGCTCCGTAATTGGTGCTATTTATTTTGATTCATAATTCATGTGGTCGCTGCTTTACGTGGGTGAAATATTTGTACACTTCCTTTATTAATTATTTCCTCATTTATTGGTGCCATTGTTGTTCATACTCATTCTTTACTTATATAATCCTCCCATTTTAGTGCTAAATTGGTATGACTCACTATTCTTCTCATTCTTCCAAGTTGGGCAGTGCTTGTCAAAGGAGGCGTGTTCTTGCTTACAGGAAGAACACTTCAGCTTGCTAGCTTGAGTGTGAATGTTTACCTGTGTGCATGTTTGTGTATGGCTGTGTGTGTGCTTTATGTGTGAGTGCATGGGCGTGTTATGTATGTGAATGTGTGTGTGTGTTTGCCATTCTAACTCTTGTCCTTCTTTATCATTCTTTAGTCTTTATCACTTGTCTGTTTGTCTGTTCTGGGAGAAAAATGAAGGAGGCCACGAGGATGTTGAAAATTCCTCAAGGGGGGAATGGAGTGAAAAAGGTTGAGAACCAAAGGTTTAGATCAACGATCACACGTGAAAATTCAGTTATGTGACGTCACCGAGGAAAGAAAAGCTTGCCAGTGATTATTTGGGTGAAGTGATGAATAGTGAGACTTAAGGACTCCAGTATTTAAGTCTGGTTTACGATGTAGGCTGTCTGTACTATACTCCCAAACTTCAGCACTGTTACACAAGCATAGTGTTTTAATGTTTATAAGACCAAGGAATATTAACTGTACAGAAATTGAACATTGGGAGTTGCATGTGAGTAATCTAAAATACTTTTCATATTATTGTAATTATTATGAACAATAAATAATGTAATTATACATTTTATTTTTGTATATGAGGTAATGGTAGTAAGGACCTGTGTTATAAAGACACACTTGGTCAACTACTAATACAATACCAAGTTGTCACCTGTTATACTTCACTTATTATAATCAACCTGAACACAGCTACTTGTACAGGTAGTATCGGTGTATAATGTATTATCATTTTGCAAAGAAGGGAATTTGTTTTAAACAAAAAGAGGATTCCCAAAAGAACCTCTGGTGCTATTATAGCGAGCGGTCTACTGTACAAGATATTTAGGTTAGGTTAAAAAAAAAGTTAAGTTAAGTTAGGCTAAGTTTGGTAAGGTTAGATTTAACTAAAGATATCTTTGTAGACTGCGCGCTATATTAGTAGGGGTGATTAATATTTAGGTGGAATAAGCTAGGGTGACTAGTGATGAGTTATTGAGGTTTATCAACCTAACTTAATCCAACCTACAGACCGTAAATAACAAGCACCTTTGAGTGTACACAATCCTGAGGACAAAAGGATAATCATTACTTTTTATCAACTAAAAATGTCAACACAACCTACATACATTCTTAGAAAATAATAAAAAATAAACGTGTTATAAATTAAGACAGACTCCAGAGCTAGATAAGATACCAAACACTTCAGCCTTTTAGGGGACAGCCTATAAAATCTAACGAGCGTGCACGCTCTCCTGGTCCACGCGCTGATTGGTGGGAACCAGGGTTTAGCAAACCGCGGACCACTGTTATTGGTCTCCCAGCTCGCTTATTGGCTATCGGACCAGCCGATCACAAGCTACTGCTGGACCAATCACAGACCACCACTGATTTCGCACATCTTCAGCTCGCCTTCACAGTGTATGGACCTCTCTTCCCAGAAACCTACACCGCCAAAGCCAGCCAACCTTATACCCTGTTGACGACCGGACCACCGCGCCACCTACCTTTGCCTTGAACTACACTGTCTAACATTGGACAAGGGAAGTCAGGATCTTCTTTAAAATACTTGCTGGAGGCAACGCCCTTTCTCTGTGGCCCCTACTGCTCTGGGAGCACTTCCCGAACAAAGGCGATGCAGCTTGGGCAAGCTGTAGCGGTATCCTGCAGCATCAAACTATCTAACGACCGTCTCTAAACTACCCCACGAGCGTTCGAGGCTGTCAACACCAGCTAGTCCTCCCTACAGGTAGTGTGAGTAATCTACACTCCCACTGGAGGGCGGCTGCTGGGTGCCAGTCTTGATGTGGTTGGACGTCTTTTTCTTCCCCTACTGTCTTTCTCTACTTACCCTGGCCACTAATAAAGAATTTGTGCCAAAGCCTCTCCAGTGGCGCACACCTCACAGTAGAGTGGAATTATGTGTGTCCATTAGGGGTAGGGTATAACGGGCCGAGTTCTTCTCATTTTATAATTTACCATCCAGATATTCTTTTCTGTTAACATTCTCCAATTCTTTATTTATAAATGTATTTTATACTCTTGCTTATATTCTTATATAAGTAATTCTTTCCTTAGTTATGTATGTTAGTTAGATTAAACTTTCATGGTGTAGTTATTTAATAATTTCAAGGCTGTGTCTTTAGTTCCACAATGTACATACATGTCTTATCTGTCTTTTCTTATACTTTCCAAGTCTTTCATTTCTTTTCATATGCTGTATATTATATTTTCTAAATTTATATGTCCTTACCTTTCTGAAGTATTTACTCTGTTTTACTTATATTCTCATACATGGGTTAGCCTGGGGAACCATGTTATTCTTAGTACAACACTTATTATACTCACAAGGGTAGCTGCCACCACCCAGATTTTTAGTATATAACATAACTCATGGAAAGTTTTTGGGTAGTGTGGTAGATGTATAGACACGTGAGTATTATTTTCTGTGAACCAATGTTTAGAAGGAGTAGAGTGGTGATACTCGTAGATTATTAATTCAATATTTATTAACACAGTGAGTGAATAAGATGTGACTTAAATTCACTCAGACAAAACTGGACCCTCAGGTCTTACTGTACCATTGATCACATAGATCCACAATTACTTATTAATTCATTAAACACTTCAAGTACTTATTATATCATTAAACAACTCCAAGTACTTATTATACTAGTCAACAACTATTACTCATTACTTCATTAGACAACTGTTGTATTATTTCTTTGACAAGTAAGATTCAAAAATTATTACCCACTGTCAGATAACACTGGACCCGCAAGTCTAACTTTTATAAGTAACAAACTACATCTTCGATTCTTGGTTACAACATTTAATAATCAATATATTATTCCATTGTTACTGCAAGTGGATAATATGACACACTTGACAATATCCCAAATCAACTTATAACATCACGTTCTATCGGCATGAACATGATACCTTTTCTTCAGTTCATGTACTCAACTCACATAACATATTTCCTGGTAATATCAACATTTGTGGGTTCATTACTTAACCAGGGATTTCCATATTTCTGTTAGTTAATCCCTCAATCAAGATACAATAATACTTAGGCCCATGTAACTGTGAGGAGTGCCCCAAGGTATATATCCCGGGTGTCTCCATAACAAATGAAGATCGCTGTTAGGGGGTCGGTAGACACACGCCAAGGGAGCTGGCGCCTGATTTGCAGGACTTCACAGTTTGATCCTGTCGAATTAACGGCATCATCCAACCCGGCTACCGACCCACGGTAGCCGATGAGTATTCAGCTCAACACACTGGCCTGGAGAGACGTTGAGGAAGAGTCACGAATGCCTAAATGTCTAACTTCAACTATACAAAACATAAGTCTGGCAATGATTCAGACGACTCTTACTTTATATTTATCCTTTCACTGGGTAAATGATAATTTCACTGTTACAACATGAACACTGATAATCACAAAATTGACTAAGTTAAACTGAATTAATAGGCGGCGGGGAAAACACGTTAACATACCTGGAGAGACGTTGAGAAAGAGTCACGAATGTGTGATTCTCCCTCGTGTAGAGGTATATACGTGCACCCGCGGGGCAGCTTGGGCCTCCGTATTCATACCAGAAAGGTGGATCTTACCAACAACATACCTTCTCTACCATTTTGGATCACCGTATACTTAGTTATGAACTCCTGGGTTCCTCATCAGGGTAATTTCCAATGTCGATTCATATAATCTAATCAGGGGTTGAGCTTGCCAGGAAAAGGTGGAATATTGTAGGGTTATGAGATATTGGTTCACACTCAGGATGGGATGGAGAAAGGAAACTCACAATGTGCTCACTGTATACATATTGTATTGGATGTACAATGCAGCTTGTTGCTGGGTAGGTAGCATGGTAATAAGCGTTGAGTAGAGAGAGCTGGGTGGTGAGGGTGCCCAGAGTGAGGGCATGCGGCTTGAGGGACGCCAAGGTCGCTGGCAGGAGCGGCAGCCGCAAGGCTGGCGCGGAGGAGGAGGTGTTGCTTGCTGGTGGCACTGTGTAGTGTTACGAACCACACCATCAATTGTCATGATCTACCTACCCAGCACCACGAGCAACGCCATCTAGGGACGAAACCCGAGTATGACTAGTCTTAGTTACCACTCCGGGGTTTCCCTTCTCCATATCCTGGTTGTTGCGTCACCTCCTCCAAGTCTTCCTCATCAGATCCAGATCGAGGAAAGTTCAGTTCACTCTGGGAAGTGACCACAGGATCACCTATCCTGGAAACCTACGGCACAGTGACTACCTACCGTCTTCTACAATACTCAGCCTTACTCGTCAGCCATCTCAGCTCCGCACTTAAGTATTTGTTATCCTATATTGCCTCCCCGCGTCCACTTGCTTCAAAATTGTTGTATGTTGTATAAATATGTATATACTGTTAATGTTTAGGTTAAGTAGCCTATGGTTTAGGGTAAATTATAGAAAGCTGAATATTTTGTTAAGGAATTTATGGTACTTTATTATACACAACAAAAACTCGCATGCTTTGTCTACCCTTTTATAGTCCGATTGTCTTTGTTTTTTTTATTGTTGTTGCCTGTTGGGATCTGGGTAGACTTTTAACTATATTCTAAATCCCCAACTCGTAACAAATGGCGACCGTGACAGGACCCAACATTAAGTGCCATATTTCTTCCCCCCTTGTTACTCCTTGTTAATTATTCCTCCCAGTCACTTCTGTTCACAATTGCTTTACGGTGGTTTAAAGTTCCCTTCATATGTGTGTGCATATATTGGTATTATCGTACAGTAAGAGTGACAGACGTAGGATATTAGGTTCCAAGTGTCATAAGGCTTGCCTGTTATTGCACGTGGCAGTCGTGTAGTAAGTCTTATCGAGTGTAGGGAAGAATCCGGATCTGTTTACTGCCATACATTTGCTCCAGAGTAGGCTGTTCCATAGTCACTAGTTTAGGGTGAAGTGATATCTTGGGACGCCCCGCTCTACCAGGACCCCATAATTATAAAGCCTCAATTATTGTTCTTCTCATTATCTCATTCGGGGTCAATAATAAAGTAACTCAAGGGTTGTTAATCCGGATCTTTATATAAATGCCGTAATACGCCCTTCCTGTTTCAAGTATCTAAGGGTTGTTAATCCGGATCTTTATATTAATGCTGTAATACGCCCTTCCTGTTTCAAGTCTCTTATCCTTATTTAAGGATCTTATCAGAAGAACAATATTCATAAGTGTAATTTCCCTAGGTATAACTTGGTTAGTTTCTGGGACTTTCTGGTTATCCACTGCCGTGATATTTTCTAGGGTTATCCACTTATCTTATCTTTTTTACCATTAATTAATTAATCTAGATTTTCTTAACAATGGCCACCTCAGGTTTTGATCTCCAGGATTTTATTGAAAATCCTCACCTCTTATGCTATCACGCCAGATGGATACCGGCAGAAGTTTCGTAAACTAACCAAAACATTTTCACACACCTTTGTTGAGTTTGCTCAAGAAAAGCTTAGGTTTTTTAAGAAGTGGTTAGAGGCTACAGAGACCTCCACATTTCAGGATTTGTTAAACTTGGTAGTCCTGGAGGAGTGGAAGAGCAAGATACCATTTCACATCTTGAAGCATGTGGAGGAGCGTGGAGAGGTTAATTTAGGGCGTGCTGCTGAGCTGGCTGATGCGTACGCCTTGCTGGTGGAGTCACTGGGCAGTAGGGAACGTGGTACTTTCCGGCATGTTAGGTCCTCCTCTGATTATAACCTTGGGGGCGTGAGTGGTAGGTCGAAAGGTCCCACACCTACCCCCCCTGATGCAACCAAGTTTTATTGTTCTTACTGTAAAAACCCAGGCCATACGATCCAGTCTTGTAAACACCCAAAGTGTCGAACTGCTAAAAGTAGTTCCCTGGATCCCAAATCCAAACCAATAGCAACCACCAATGTGGAAAGGCCCCATCAGGATCTCTTCTCTTCATTCACCTATAAGGGAAAAATTTCAATCATAGAGGGGTCTCGTTCTTTCCCTATTCGTATACTACGTGATACAGGCGCAGCACAATCTATCCTCCTGTTTAACGTCATTACTGATATATCTACAGCATTTACTAATGAGAGTGTTCTAATTTCAGATCTCTCATCCCATTCTTCCTATCCCTTAGCTAAAGTGCACCTCCAATGTCCCTTGATTACTGGGGAAGTGCAAATAGCCATTAGGAAAGATCCAATGCCTGTGAGCGGCATTCATTTATTATTGGGTAATGACTTGGTAGGAGATCTAGTGGTTCCCAACATAAAGACAGTCGACTCTCCCTTACCTGTCAACTCCACCACTGACCTTGAAGAAACTATTCCTCACCTTTTCCCATCTTGTGCTGTCACCCGGTCACAGAGTGTGCGAAATGGGCCCTCTTCATCTAAAACCACCTCCAATATCTTCCTACCCACAGAAGATCTGTACAATAAGACCATTAGTAAGGATGAGCTCATTAAAGCCCAACAATCTGATCCATCTTTGAATAAACTTCATCATGCAGCAGTTGAGGGTAAAGATTTTAACACCCGTGTTTTTATTATCAGGAAGGGGTTTTGATAAGGGCCTATAGACCCCCTGAGCTTACCCATCTAGACACGTGGTCTGAAATACATCAAGTGGTAATTCCCTCCTCAGTCAGACCAGCATTAATTGCCCTTGCCCATGATGGTATTTCAGGACATTTGGGAATCCTGAAAACATATAAAAAGCTCCTCCAACACTATTACTGGCCTGGACTTAGGAAGGATGTGTCAAAGTACCTAAAATCTTGTCATATTTGTCAAATGGTAGGAAAACCAAATGAAAGTATACCAGCAGCTCCCATTAAGCCCATCCCAGTATTTTCTACACCATTTGAAAAGATTGTTGTGGATTGTGTGGGCCCATTACCAAAGACTAAGAAGGGAAATCAATTCCTGCTCACAGTTATGGATACCAGTACACGTTATCCTGAGGCTTTTCCCCTTAAAAGCATCACTTCAAAAAATGTAATCAAACTCTTTTGCACCTTTTCACTTCAGTGGGCATTCCTAAAGAGATCCAATCCGATCAGGGCACCAATTTTACGAGCAATCTTTTCAAACAGGTGATGAAAGACCTCAGTGTGGACCATTGTACATCTTCGGCTTACCACCCACAATCCCAAGGTTGCTTGGAACGGTTCCATCAAACTTTCAAATCAATGCTCAAAAAATACTGTATAGAACACCAAAAGGAATGGGATGAAAGCATAGACTTGTTACTCTTTGCCATCAGGGAATGTCCCCAGGAGTCATTGGGTTTCTCCCCGTTCGAGTTACTATATGGGAGACAAATTAGGGGACCCCTTAAAATAGTAAAGGAGCAGTGGTTTGACACTCCATCTATTAAGCCCGCAACAGTTTCCCAATACATTGACACTTTAGGGACAAATTAACTGAAGTCCGAACCATTGCTCAGTCAAACTTAAAAAAAGTCCAAGAAAAAATGGTGAAGTCCCAACCTAAATTAGTTAAAAGATCATTTTCTCCAGGTGACAAAGTGTTACTCTTTCTACCCATTCCAGGCTCTCCCCTTAAAAGCAAGTTTACTGGTCCCTATATAGTTGCTAATAAACTATCTCCCCTCAACTATATAGTCCATACTCCTGATCGCAGAAAAGATTCACAACTTGTTCACCTTAATCTCATGAAACTTTGCCATTCCAGGCAGTCAGAGGAAGACATCCCAGAGGCTATAAGCCTACCTGTATTGCATACGGTTTTGTCAGGGCCGGAGCCGGAGACAGATGACATGGACCTATTGGAGAATTTAGACTTCCCTCTACCTAAAGAAAACCCTGCTAACAGTCACATACTCAACAACTTGGATGAGTATTTTTCTGTTTTGAATCCATCTCAAGCAATAGATCTCACTAAGTTATTATCAACATTTCCTAAAGTCACGTCAGACCTCCCAGAGTTTTGCAATATACTTAAACATGATATTAAGCTAATCTCAGATGATGTACAACCCATTAGGCAATCAGCATATCGACTAAATCCACAAAAAAGAGAGATTATGAAAAAGGAGGTAGATTTTTTGTTAAAACATAACTTAGCTGAGCCTAGTACCTCCCCCTGGGCTTCACCTTGCCTTCTCATTCCAAAACCCGATAGTACTTTTCGTTTCTGTACCGATTATCGTAAAGTGAACCAGGTAACTGTCTCAGACTCCTACCCTTTACCTTTGATTGAAGATATAATAGACAGCATAGGCTGTGCCAAATTTATTACAACGGTGGACTTGATGAAAGGATATTATCAAGTGGGACTCACGGATAGGGCAAAAATAATCTCAGCATTTATAACTCCATTTGGTCTTTTTCAATATTTGGTTATGGCGTTTGGCTTTTCTAATGCTCCGGCCACATTCCAGAGAGCAATCAATCACCTGATTCAGGACCTAGATGGGACGTTCGCCTACCTGGATGACCTGGTGGTGGTGTCGGACGGCTGGGACGAACATCTGGTGCGTTTGGAGATACTGTTCGCATGACTGCAAGAGACTGGATTCACCATAAACCTGGCTAAATCTGCTTTTGGCCGGGCCTCAGTGACTTACCTGGGACATATCGTTGGGCATGGTATGGTGAGACCCAAGGACGCAAACGTTAAAGCCATCTTGTCCTTCCCCACTCCAAGGACGAGGAAGGAACTCATGCGCTTCCTGGGGATGTGCGGCTACTACCGTCGGTTCTGCAGTAACTTCTCCAGCGTGGCCGGACCCCTCACAGACCTTACCAGTTCTGCGGTCCCTTACATCTGGAACCAGAGGTGCGACCAGTCTTTCCACCGCCTCAAAGCCTTCCTTGCCTCCAAGCCTGTAGTCCACCCCCCTGACTACACCTTGCCCTTCCATCTGCAAATCGACGCTAGCGGTGTCGGAGTGGGGGCTGTGCTCCTACAACCCGACCCAACCACTGATGTCCTTCACCCTGTGGCATACTACTCCGCCAAGTTGAAAAAACATCAGACCAACTACTCGACCATAGAGAAGGAGGCCCTGGCTCTGGTGTTGGCAATAAAGAAGTTTGAATGTTACCTCCGGTCGTGCCCACAAACAACCCTAGTCTTCACCGACCATAACCCACTCACTTTCATCCAAACCAACAAGACCTCCAACCAGCGAATCCTCCACTGGGCTCTCCTCACCCAGCCCTATAATCTACAAGTCCCGCACATAAAGGGGGTGGACAACCTGATTGCGGACTCCTTATCACGAGCTCCAGTGGAAATGCAGCAGCTACTCTCCAGACGCACCAGGTGATCACCTCCTTCGCGCCCGGGCTACGGAGGTCTTTGGAGGGGGGGGGGCGTTATGAACCACGCCATCAATTGTCATGATCTACCTACCCAGCACTACGAACCACACCATCTATTGTCCTGATCTACCTACCCAGCACCACGAGCAACGCCATCTTGGGACGAAACCCGAGTATGACTAGTCTTAGTTACCACTCCGGGGTTTCCCTTCTCCATATCCTGGTTGTTGCGTCACCTCCTCCAAGTCTTCCTCATCAGATCCAGATCGAGAAAAGTTCAGTTCACTCTGGGAAGTGACCACAGGATCACCTATCCTGGAAACCTACGGCACAGTGACTACCTACCGTCTTCTACAATACTCAGCCTTACTCATCAGCCATCTCAGCTCCGCACTTAAGTATTTGTTATCCTATATTGCCTCCCCGCGTCCACTTGCTTCAAAATTGTTGTATGTTGTATAAATATGTATATACTGTTAATGTTTAGGTTAAATATGGTTAAGGGTAAATTATAGAAAGCTGAATATTTTGTTAAGGAATTTATGGTACTTTATTATACACAACAAAAACTCGCATCCTTTGTCTACCCTTTTATAGTCCGATTGTCTTTGTTTTTTTATTGTTGTTGCCTGTTGGGATCTGGGTAGACTTTTAACTATATTCTAAATCCCCAACTCGTAACAGTAGAAAGAGAGGGTGGTCACAGCGGTGTCAGGCCTTATAAGGCGGGGGTAGGCGTGGGTAGATAGCTGACCCCCGCTCCGTGGGCGGCGCTGAAGGCGTAGGCTGGGGAATTCGAGAAGGTTTGGTGCTTGTAGTGGAGGAATCCACTACAATACTCCCCTTCCCCTCCGGGCGCAGCGGGAGGCTGGAGGTTGGCAGAGTTGCATGCCACATGTGAGGCAGAATGGGTGGTGCATGCCACATGTGGGACATAACGGCGAGGGCATGCATAAGCCGGCCGCTAGGGGGAGGGAGGGGGGGGGCAACTCTGTCTAGATACACGAGATCTGTGGGAGAAAAGAGGGAGAAGGAGGGTTGTGGAGGTGATGAATGTTGTGCTTCCCTCGCCACAGGTACAGAGTCCTCAGATGCGCCTGCTGGGGTGTGTGGGCCTGGGTCAGGAGCAGGGGCTGCGTTAGGAAGAGTGCAGGGTGCATGACAGCAGCAGGGTGCAGGACAGTAGCAGGGGGTACCTGAGGGAGAAAAGAGGCGGTGTGTGGGTCTGCGTCAGGAGGAGCGGCAGGGGGTACTGCTGGGCCGGCGTCTGAGGCAGGACGGGTGTGTTGAGGTCGGTAGGATGTGGTGCTTGGGGCAGGAACAGGAGCGGCTGTCTGCTTAGAGTGTCTAACCTGCGGTGTAGAGACAGAAGCTGTAGAGCCGATGAGAGCTGCCTCTGCGTGGGTAAGCCAGTCTTCCATGTTGCTTGAAGACTGGGAGAGTGATCAGTTTCTCCTCCATCCTGTGTGAGTGGTCACTCCGGGGTCACCATTTGTAGGGGTATGAGATATTGGTTCACACTCAGGATGGGATGGAGAAAGGAAACTCACAATGTGCTCACTGTATACATATTGTATTGGATGTACAATGCAGCTTGTTGCTGGGTAGGTAGCATGGTAATAAGCGTTGAGTAGAGAGAGCTGGGTGGTGAGGGTGCCCAAAGTGAGGGCACGCGGCTTGAGGGGCGCCAAGGTCGCTGGCGGGAGCGGCAGCCGGAAGGCTAGCGCGGAGGAGGTGGTGTTGCTTGCTGGTGGCACTGTGTAGAAAGAGAGAGTGGTCACAGCGGTGTCAGGCCTTATAAGGCGGGGGTAGGCGTGGGTAGATAGTTGACCCCCGCTCCGTGGGCAGCGCTGGAGGCGTAGGCTGGGGAATTCGAGAAGGTTCTGTGCTTGTAGGGGAGGAATCCACTACAATATACCCGTTGATAACATTAATTCTGCGAGCTCAGGCCTGAGGCGAACAAGGAGCTATTCACGGGGAGGCGTTAGATCTTGGAGATTATACAGGTTGACAGAATAGTTCAGGAGATTAATGACTTTCTTAAATAGACAACTGACAAACTCTAAACTACAACCATCATATTCTCTGATGTTTGGGCAACAAAATAATCTGACTTCAGTAGCAATTGGAAACTCATGGTCATTCTTAGGGAACGAAACCGCGGGTATCGTTTGTCCTGGCAGACTCAACACTCACTTACCTACCCAATGTTACTAACAATAAAGACAGTTAAAGTGTTCAACATCACTCACAAAGGATCTTGTATGCTTTAACTGTAATCAAACATATCTAAGTTGACTCAAAACAAGGGCGTTCTCTCTCATATTCAAATTCATTTTATAGAGAGGTTGGTTTCAGTAAGTCAGAGAAAATGGGATAAGGGAGGACTCAGGTGTCTTGAAGTGATGAGAAAACGGACTCCTCAGATGGAGGACTCAAACGAAAGCCGAGTTACATGTTTTGTGGGCTATTGAGCGTAATATGAATCATTTGATTTTGGCGCTAACCGACGTGTATGACCGTGGTCGTTAAACGGGGAAAACCCTGTCAATCCGGTAGTGAACGCCATGGGAGTGCAGCTACACTGTAATAAATGCTTTTTATTTTACCCTTTTTTATTTTGTATTAGTTTTTGTTGCCCTATTTTCGTTCTTTCATTCTCTGTATATTCGAGAAATGAAGGTGAGATGGGGGTAAGAGGAGGGAGGAGGAGCGAGGGAGCTAACGGCTGGTTTGTGGTTAGGCTGGCTTCACACCAAAGGGGAGAGGGGGGAAGAATGGACGGGGGCGATGATAAATGGGGAACAGGAATAACATGCAATAACTGAGACACTAATGGAAACATGTGATAGATGTGTTCTTTCTAATGGGTCACTGTATCACGGCATACCACCAAGATACTTGATCACCACTGGAGCGGGTTCAGGTACATTCAGGAGCCGGTGAATGCCCATTACTTGCCAACAGTGCGAAACAGAGACGTGACTGATCGTCCAAGCGGCTAACGAGCTGATCAGTGGTGAGAGGATAAAAGTAACAAATCAACCTTTCTCAATAAGGGGAGGGGGGGGGTGAATTAGGACAGTTATTATCGGTTACTGTATTCATTGAACACTTTCTAATAGGGTTTGAAAATTACACTTCAAAACAATAGACCTATGCTCCTAAATAGTTAAACTGGGACCACGTATCTCACAACAAATGGGAACTAAAGGATTTACTAAATAGAATACACCCAGAGGAATGTGAGATCAGTATTGCAGGATATGACTCATATACGAACCTTTCTCGAGAAACTTTCAAGAGGGGTGTGGTTATCTATGCTAGGCAAGACCCTTTACTTACTTTTATCCTCTTCGCCACTGATCGGCTCGCTAGCCGCCCGGGCGATCGGTCACGTCTCTGTCACGCACTGTTGGCAAGTACTGGGCATGCACCGGCTCCTGAATGTACCTGAACCCGCTCCAGTGTTGGTCAAGTCTTGTCTTGAAAGAGCTCACACTCGGTGCCGTCACAACACTTTCTGGTAGATTGTTCCAAGAGTTTACAACCCTCACTCCGAAAAAGTTTGCCCTCACAGTTTTCTGGACTTGTTGCTTCTTCAATCTTGAGCTGTGACCCCTTGTGGGGCGAGCGTCCGCCAGCTCCAAGTAAGGACACTCAACTGAGTAGTGCCCCCTTGAGATGCTTATACACCTCAACTAGGTCCCCCCTTGCCCGTCTGTAATATACGCTAGGCAAGTTCAGGCGCTCCAATCTCTCAGGGTAGCTGAGGTGCCGAAATGCAGGCACCAGTCTGGTGGCCCTCCTTTAAACATTTTTAACCAACTAACAGTCCCTAGCATATCTCGGGGACCAGATGGGGTGACAGTACTCCAGATGGGGAAGCACTTCACTCCTGAAGATCGTTACGAGGGACGGACCGTCTAGATTTCTGAACGACCTTCTTATAGGACCCAACTAATTTATTTGCCTGATTTACCTTCTTCTCGCAATGGCCCGAGATCTTCAGCTCATTGTCAACATACACACCTAGGTCCTTCTCATACACAGTCTCAACTTCTGCAGTTTTTTAATCCTGTTGTGACATATGATACGCCTCCTTACCGTTGGTACGCCCCAGATGCATCCTCTTACACTTCGTGACATTGAATCTCAGCAGCCATTTCTTCGACCATTCCTGGAGCCCACAGAGGTCCTTCTGCAGCTCTTCACAGTCCGCTTGGTTCTTAATTTCCCGAAATAACTTGGCGTCATCGGCAAACATTGGTTGCAAGCGAGGTCAAGTCAAACCCAAAGGCGTTTTACCGCTATGTAAAGTCGAAAATAAAAACGCGAGTAGGAGTATCAGACCTGAGGCTTGAACAAGGTAGTTACGCAGATTCTGACAAGGATAAAGCTGAGGCATTGAACAGCTTCTTTTCCTCGGTGTTCACAAGAGAGGATGCGATTAACCTTCCTGCGTTTGAGGACAGACGGTTCGACACAGCACTGACCCACATTGTGTTCACAGAAGAGGGTATTAGAAATAAACTGTCAAAGCTAAAGGTCCATAAGAGTCCCGGCCCTGACATGGTGCATCCTAGAGTGCTAAGACTAGAGAGTTGTGCAACGAGCTTGCCGAGCCCCTGAAGATCCTGTTCTGTAAATGCCTGGATGAATAAAAGGTCCCCAGTGGCTTTTGTGAGTCCTATCTTCAAGAAGGTCGATCGTCACTCCACGAAACAACTATAGACCGGTGAGCCTGACCAGCATAACATGTTAAGTACTTGAGAGTATTATCAGAGATGCCGCAATGGAACATCTACTACGAAACAACCTTGTAAAGCATTGGTTCTTAACCTTTTTACTACCACACCCCCTCTAGGAATTGGTCCTTCCCTCCACGCCCCCCTTGCATCTATGAACAAAACATAAGGCACGTGTAAGGTAAGATAAACATCACCACGTGCTCATGAACACCACAACATCATGATAATCACAACCACATGATCAATAACAAACATATGATCGTAAAGTTCGTAAACACTACAAGAGACTACAATCATACATGATCATAAACACCACTATATCATAAACATACATCACATGATCATAAACACCATATAATTATTAACATACATCAATGATCACAACATGATCATAAACACCACCACATAATTATTAAGTAAATATTAACAAACACCACAACATTATAGTAAACACATCATGATCATAACCACATGATTATTAAGAAACAAATCAATATCATCATAAATACAACTTTACCATAACCACCTGTTACCACCACATGATTTTAAGCACCACCAACTTCTGATAAAATACAAACGGAATTCAAAACTTGCGAATAACCAACAGAGCAACACATGCGTGTTCACAATTCACCAATAAACTTATGGCTGCTGACTATTTTTAGGTAAATATAACAACTGGGATAAAACATACCTCAACAGCCTTAACTAAATAAATGTGAGAGAAGAAGAATTATTGCCACGGACGTGTGCAGAAGACTGGGAGAGAACGGGGCTCACCAGTCACCAACGAGCAGTATACAGGTCCAGGACGAGTTAAACCCCCCCCCCCCCCCCCCCATGGGTTTCGAGGGATAGGGAGGGGGGTCAAAAAGTACAGAAAATGGTACCCTATAGAAAACTAAAGTCATAAGGCGATACTTTTGCATTTTTTCATAAACTTCTCAATATTAGCCCACGCTCTTGTTAAGAGAATAAAAACTATAATTATAATTAGAGAAATTCCTACTTTTTCCCTAGGGCTGACGCCCCCCAGGTTAAGAACCACTGTTGTAAAGGATTGCCAACACGGTTTTATGCCTGGGCGCTCCTGCTTAACACAATTGCTCAATGTATTGGATATTTGGACCCATACTCTGGAATTGGTGGTAATATTGACAATATTTACCTAGATTTTGCCAAGGCTTTCGGCAGTGTACCTCACGAAAGGCTGAAAATCAAACCGGAAGGGTGCGGGATACGGGGAAATGTCCTAGCGTGGATAGAAGACGTTCTACATGACCTCAAGCAATGTGTGGTGATTAATGGCAAGGGGCGTAACAGAGACGTGACCGATCGCCCAAGCTGCTAACGAGCCGATGAGTGGTTAAGAGGATAAAACTAAAATTAGTTCCTGTCTATATTTTTTACATAATAGTGTTTTAAACTCCCCGCCCCTGGTCAGGTTGTGCCATCTCCCAGCACCAGAGTCAAGCTCCCGTGTAAACAACGTTGGTCCGCCAGACTTGAGTTTGTTAAAGCCACTTATACTTTTCTACTTATTTATTTTTGTAATTTTAGAGTGTTATCCTCCTCAGAATCTTTACCACTGATCTGCTCGTTAACCGTCTTTGCAGTTGGTCACGTCTCTGTTAATTAAAGTTGGCAAGTACTGGCTCCAGAATTTATCTACCGTGATTAATTTAAATGCATATTAATTTTTCCTTGGTACATTTTACCGTCATTTAGGTAAGTTGGATTTAAAAAACTTATAACTCTGGGTCTTTAATTTTATTTTTCTCACATCTTGTACAGCTTGTTCATCAATATGAGTGTGAACAAAGAGTCATTTACACCCGTTGAGTGCCGTACCATCCTTCAAGTACTGGACTCTGGAAGTGACGAGATATTTGATCCAGAGAAGATTGATGAGGATGACAGTGGTGATGGCTATCATGACCTGACAGCTCTTGATTCGTCTACTAGCAGAGCAGGAGTCCAAGATCAGCAAGTGAGGTCACAAGTCAAAAATATTCAAAGTCAAGATATTAATAAGGTAAATAAGGTGAGTCAATCATATTTTCATGAATCATAGATTGATTCAGTGATTTGGTTTGGGTACTTTCTGAGAACAGCACTAACACCAAAAGTAGTCGTTCGATTTTGATTTTATTTTTTCACAGATGGGGGTAATATGCGAGAAGTGACCATAGGTATTTTGGTATTTATGGGGGGTGGATTTAGTCACAGTTTTGTACGCTGATTACTTTCAATCCAAGGTTAATATATAGGACTAACCCACCGGGCTGCATAGCGCCAATACGGCCATGTCATCTCACGTCCTGAAATGCCTCAAATTTCACCATATCATAGTTATTTCTTTCTGTTTAATATACTGGGGAAGTTAGGTAAAGTGAGGTAGGTTTGTTTGGTTAGCGTTTATTTTAAAAATATAATTTTTTTTAACATATTTCCACAAACTACAACCGGTCCGACTAATTACCCAAATGTACCCAAATGTAGCCGCAATGAAGTCAAATAATGGTCCTACAAGCGTAAATCGGGCTGTGAATCACTTCTCGATTATTATTTGGTGTCATAAAGTCACAAAAAATTGGTAAACTTAATTTAATCTGAGTTGTGTTAGGTTAGGTTACATTAGGTTACATTAGATTAGATTAGATTAGATTAGATTAGGTTAGGTTAGATTAGGTTAGGTTAGGTTAGGTTAGGTTAGGTTAGGTTAGGCTAGGCTAGGCTAGGCTTGGTTAGGCTAGGCTAGGCTAGGTACATGCACTCGATCTATTAGCTCAGATTAAATTAAGTTTACCAAGTTTTTGTGACTTCGTGACACCAAATACCAGTCGAGAAGTGATTGGCAGTCCGATTTATTCTTGTAGGACCATCATTTGACTTCATTGTGGCTACATTTGGGTACATTTGGGTAATTACTCGCTCCCTCGGTACATGCACGCGATCTATTAACTCAGATTAAATTACGTTTTCCAATTTATTTTTACTTTGTGACACCAAATACCAGTATAGAAGTGATTGGCAGTCCGATTTATTCATGTAGGACCATTATTTGACTTCATTGCGGCTACATTTGGGTAATTAGTCGGACCCAACTACAACAGTGTCCACTATAATATAACAAAGAAAATCCGGCGTTTTTATAATTGTTTTCAATCAATTTTGCCTGCGGGTTAGTCCTATATAATTACCCAATTCAATTAATTTTCTTGTGTAAATACTTAGGTATTATCATTTTGGTCATCCAACAATTTTTTGGCTTTTAAGTTTTGGAATCAGTAGTTTAGACAATTCTAAGACACGTTTATTCTATAGCGTTTCTTCCACTCATGATTATAGTACTTTAAGGGAAAATCATAATAAATTGTTGGAAAATTGTCGTATTTCTTCTAAGATCTCATTGATGTTTCCACCGACCCAGAGAGCTCCTGTGTGTTCGTTTGTTGGGTAGTATGCTGTATTCTGCATGTGCTAGAGTCTGACGCATGATTCTCTGGACGTTGATTGGTGGGTATGATTTTGGATCGACCAATCACAGCTCGGTATTGGCTTGAATTTGAATTTAGTTCCAAAATGTCTTCATTATTGCAATGGCTGTGATGTTAATTATTTCCAAGCCATCGCCAGAATTCACGTAGAATATTACGGTAAGGACGGAGAAGTTTGAAAATTTATCCTTCAACATGGTGTTTTGCCAACTTAGGTTACTTGTGTGAAGTGTAACCAGCCTTGTAGCTATAAAGGTGACAAACACCAACTGTGGAGGGATGTCACAGAGTTGGTGAAGTGACTTGGCAACAGGTCCGCCAACTTCAAGCAGTGCTTGGTGCGCTACCATGTACTTGTTTAAAATGCAGTTCAGCGAGGACAGGCTTCTACACCAGTTCTTCTTCACTGCCGCAAGGTCTTGCCCCCAACGCCCCCCCCACCACCCTCCGCACCCCCCCCCCTCCCCCTACTCCCTACCCTACCCCGTCCTACCCTACCCACTCACCACCTACCCCACCCTGCAGTCGGAGAAACAGCAGCCAGTGTGACCAGTGGATGACAAGGAGAACCCTGATGACCCCAACTTCGAGTTTAATTAAGGTAAGCACACAGGTGGATAGGTTAGGTTTAGGGTTGGGTTGGGTTAGGTTAGGTTAGGTTGGGTTAGGTTAGGTTATGGATTATTCTGACTTTCATTTCTATTGCAAATTACTACTTTTTAAGATTTTACCCCATCCAAGACCCCTGGTTCCCACTGGGGTGTCCCCTGTTATTGGATAAGGGGGGGGGGATCTCAAAAATGGTAATTAGCGGTAGAAATGAAGGACAGATTCGATCAAAACCATTGGAAAAACAATGGCATTTATCAAACAGGGAGGTACTACAGCCTGGGATGATATTGGAAGCATAATGTGTTGTCTAATGGTAGATCTTGCTGCCATATGGCATCATGAATATTGTGACCCAGCCCAGGTTGCTGATCTGTCTTTCTGCCTCATTTACACACAATTGCAGGGTCTCAATTGTTTCTCTTACTATTGACAACACAACATACATATATTGTTTCTCAATACTGTATTGATCTTTTTTATTTTTTTTATTTTTTTATGGATCTCTATTATTATTATCATCAGTGTTGTTGTTTTTGTTATTGTTGTTATTATTTTATTTAAATTTTTTTATAAATTTTATTTATTATGAGCTAATGATTATTATTATTATTATTATTATTATTATTATTATTATTATTATTATTATTATTGTTGTTGTTGTTGTTGTTGTTGTTGTTGTTGTTGTTGTTGTTGTTGTTGTTGTTGTTGTTGTTGTGCACCCCCCTACATCCTTGTGCAAGGTGAAGCGCAGAAGCGTTTACAGCACCCAACAGGGAAGCATGCTAAGTTCATGCTTGCCTTTATGTCTCATGTTTTAAGGGTGTAGAAGCCTGAAGAGTCAGTGGTTTATGTCATCAAGTTATTGGAAGCTCCAACAACTTTCCCTGAATACGAATTCGCAACTTTCGACTTACAGCAGGTACCTACTTTACTGCTAGGTGAACAGGGACTAATGGGGGCTAGGAAGTATGTCCAAACAACTTCCACCGGCTCGGGAATCGAACCCATGACATCTCGCTTGCGAGGCAAGAACGGTACCGCTTCTACCACCTGTTATTATTATTAAATTTTCACCCCCCAGACCCTGATGTGGGTCAGTGACCTGTGCCCAGGTGGGCTAATCCTGTACAATATAAAAAGAAAAAAGGAAGGAAAAAATGACGGTTTTCCAACAATTTATTGCAGTTTTTTCTTAAATTAATCATAAGCGGAAGAAATGATATAGAAGAAAAATGTCTTAATGTCTTAGAATTGTCTAAACTACTGATTCCAAAACTTAAAATCCTAAAAATTGATGGATGACTAATAATAATTTTACCAATGCTTAGTTTTCTAGATACAGGCGAGTTAAGATATAGGTTAGGTTAGCACATAATTTCAACCATTTTTATATTTTTCCACAACATAATGCAGTATCCCCCAATAAAATCAGTGAAAATGGGGTATTTTTAAGGCAGTTGATATTCTGCCGTGACTTACTAAGTCCCCACTAACGCTATTTTACCGTGAGTGTAGTCTCATTGGCTAATCGTTTATTACCGGCAATCAACATGAGAATGATATGTGAGCGTAACTCTGGCAGGATTTGGCATTTATTTCGCTATGAGTCATTCGTTGTGTAGCTACAAACATGCCTAACCAAAAGGAGTTGTTTGATTAGGGTCATTTTTTCCACAGATGTTCTTAT
Organism: Homarus americanus; assembly: GCF_018991925.1. Taxonomy (NCBI): domain Eukaryota; kingdom Metazoa; phylum Arthropoda; class Malacostraca; order Decapoda; family Nephropidae; genus Homarus; species Homarus americanus. The sequence continues at coordinate 1,844,561 of NW_024749657.1, read as the reverse complement.
CATTATAAAAGAGGGGACATTTACTAGAATCTAATAGAACCTGATCTAACCAATGAAACCTACGGTACCTAAACTTACCTAACTTCCTAGCCTGGGGTGGATGGGGGGGGGGGGCAAACCGCTGCCATTTTAAATAGAAAGTACTTAGCCAATCTGAGTTCACTCACGGTAAAGTAGCATTAGTAGGTACTTAGCCGGTCATGCCAAAATATCCACTACGTATTTTTAAACCCATTTTCAATGAAAAAGAGTGTACGGTCACGTCCTGAATAATTTCCCACAGATGTTCTTATCGTTATAGTATGTACTGTATTTTAAAAGAGGCAAAACCTTTTTATTTTAATTTGGTTTTTCTCTATCTATGATCATAAATCACCTGTAGTGGGTAGAGCATGAAGGATGAAGGGAATTGCTGGGTAAAACATGGTGAAAACTGATCGTTTGACCAATAGGATGTCTCTACGTGCTTTGGACTTGAAGAATGAATTACAGTGGTCTATCGGTTAACGAAATTTCGGTTAACGAATTACTTTCCATAAGAATCTTCAATTCGGTTAACGAACAAAAATCTGATTAACGAAATTCTTACGAAAACATATCAACATGTTTTGGCTTGCTCATCGGCTGGTAGGTTAGTCCATCAATACAGTAATCGGTTCTAGAGCTTACATTTTTTCCCATTGGAGTAAATATCAAGAAGGTTGTACTATTCAATATTTTTCCAAGTTTTATATTAAAATTATTAGTCATTTTAACATTATTTAACATAATTGCAGTACAGAGAACTAGTTTTTGGTGCACCCATCAATCACTTCACTCACCCACCAAGGCATCTGTTTGTGTCTCTGTTCAGTGGAGGAAACATCTTGCTTGTGGCTCTCTTGAACACAGTATTTTTACGTTTTTACAGTACAGTATAGTCTCGATTTACGCGGATTTTGTTTACGCGTTTGGTCATTTACGCAGTGCCTTGCCAGAATGAAATGTTTTGATTACGCGGTAAATTTCATCATTTACTCGGCGAGTAGCTGGAGAGGGCTAGATGCGCTGCGCCATTTTGTACTCACGCGGTCCATTCTTGACCATACGTGGGAAGCGGTGACGGGTGCGCATTAGGTTGCTCTTACGTTATCGCTGATGTCATATGACGTATTGGACTGTGATTGGGTCACGCATCCTTACCTCCCTCTGCCGCTAGCTGTGATTGGTTTAATATAACATGACGTGCCCTGCCACCAGAGGGAAGGAGTCGCTGACCTAACCGGGCCACTCTCATTGTTCTCAGTTCTCTGCGTATACAGTTCTCTCTTGTGCCTGCTATTCCCCTCACAATGGCTTCCGCTGGACCGCCACCACCCCAGAAAAACCTTGAACCTGGGACCAAGCCACGAAAATGTGAAGGAATTCATCGAGTTGGGGGAGAAAATCAAGCTCATCCTTGACAAAGACCCAGTCAAGCATTGGTATGAAGTGTCTAATAACCTTCTGTCGAAAATTATGGAGCCGTATGTCCAGATGTATCACAACAACATCAGTGCTAGTCGTCAACGTAGTATTATGGACTTCTTCGCCCGCAACCCACCACAACCACAGCCAGCCCAAGTCAGTGATAGTGACAGTGAGGATATGGACTTTGAGGAGTTTATCAGGGAGGCCCTGCAAACCTTTGTGAATAGTGATAGTGATTCACCGGAGGGCAACTAATCTGCCCTCGGCCTCGGAACCAGCCGCCATTCCCGTATGCCGACCCATCTCTTCTATTAACGTAAGTGTTAAACCTTGATTTTTCTTTTACCTGGTACAGTACAGTATATTATTCTCTTATTGATATTTCTCTTCTATATTATGTGTGTGTGCATACCATCATAAAATTATAATACTATTTTTACGTATGTATTGTGTCGGAAAAAGTGTAGTTTGGGGGTCAGCCCAGTCTCTATTTCAATTAATCCCATATGTTCTGTTATTTCGTTTACGCGTTTCTCGTTTTACGCGGACCTCCACAGGTTCAATTGACCGCGTAAATGGAGAATATACTGTACTGTACAATTATTGATCATTCTGAAATTTATTTAACATATTGATAATATATAGCGCAGTGCAGTGTTGATTTAAAGAAAATAATCTTGAATTCCACCTAGTGAACCTAAAATTTTATTGGTGATATGATGGCATCAAGCATGGGTCCCCTGGAAGGTGATTTCTCCTCCATCCCCACTTCCTTCTCTTCTCCCTTCTCTGTCATCCCCACTTCTAATTCCCATCATCTTCAATCAGGAGCCTTCTACATACACACCTCAAAGTAAGTGTACTTACTGCATTTTTTTTTACTTTGTATGTACTTTTCGGTGAGCTGCAACCAGTTACCCAATATCCCATTGAAATAATAGATTCGGTTAACGAAATTTTCGATTAACGAATGACCTTCTGGAACGAATTGTGTTCATTAACCGAGGGACCACTGTATTATTGTAAATACGGTAAATATTCGTTTAATGACTGTGGCAAAATTTTCGTATTTGGTTATTTAGGTTTGGTTAGGTTTCAACGGTGATTTGGAAGTGCAAATTTTTTATGAGAATAGGATTTTTATGTGCATATAGGTGTGTTTTGTTCAAATTTGACCTTAATTTCTTGTCCTGCTCTCATCACAAAAAGGAGCCACAGCCATTAAACGAATATTTACCGAAAATACTCCTCCGATAAATCTGCCGAGTTGGTGCGTTTTGTCTGTTTGTTTACAACCAACCCGCTCAGTCCTAGCATACTCTCAAGTTCACAAAAGAAAAAAAGGTAAATTACACCATGATACTTCAACAAAGTTGATTTTATTGGTACAGTTGCTTAAATGTGTTCCTACACTCTGTGGTAACCCGTGTCTCCAAATGGCCAACCTATATGACCTATAGCAAACCTATCCACCAATCACATCCATCATTACATGACCACTACTCATTCAATCATAGTGATACTACTACTGGGACGGTGCTGTTTGAAGATACGGGTAACCATGGGTGTAGAAACACATTTCCGCAACTGTACCAGGCATCAAAATAAGTACTTTCTGTTTAATATGGCAGGGGTCTTCCCTCAGCTAGGAAGTTAGGTAAGGTTAGGTAGGTTTCTCTGGTTAGGTTAGGTTCTAGTAAATGTCGCCTCTTTTAAAATACTTACTATGGTGATAAGAACATTTGTGGAAAAACTGAATGAAATGGAACAACTCCTTCTGGTGGTAGTCCTGTTCTCAGACATTACTGAAGATGGTATCATACCTTAACCAGTAACTTCAGGAAATTTTTCTCTGGAAGATGAATGAGCACTTTTCTTTCATACTCTACAATTTTTATTTTTGTTTTCAAGATCATAAGTTAGTTTTTTCTGCTAACATAGGCTAACATAACCCAGCCTAATCTAGGATAGGTTTTGTTAGTTCCTATCAACTTACCTAACCATTGACTACCATTGGTGCCTTTGGTACAATGGTGGTTTGCTATGTAGGATCCCAAGGTGAGATGTTTTTGGCCTCTGTTATAAGGATGCTGTTAACTAGGCTACCCCACACCTTCTGTACACCAGAAACTTTGTGATGAAATGTATAATGAGTTATTAATTGAATATAACTTATATAGTAGTGATAAGAGTCATGACATTTCCAAGACTATATATATAAATGGGCTATTAATTTATTGAAATTCATATTTTACAGTAAATATTAGCTTTTACAGGGTCAGTAACAACAAAATTGCTTCTACATCACATACCGTAATACTGAAGGTGACACATTTTGATGTAGGTGACACTGCCTACTGCTATTCCTAGTAGAGTGTGAAGAGTTGAGTGATAAGGATAGAGGTGTGGCTGGCACCCTCTCCACCACCACCCCTAGTAGTACAGTACTATAGTGGTGAGCCTGTGTGATTTCCCTCCGGTACACCTGGCCCCCAACATGTGATGCTGCACCAACTGAATACCTCACACTATTCCTAAATGATGTTTTTATTGATTCATTTGTGAGGGAAACTAACAGGAATAGTCAGCACTCAGCAGTGTACTGTATTAGGAATAACAGAGTATTGTATTGCTCTTGGCAGTGCATCCACATTCCAGTATCCATAAATGGATAAAGCAAGGTAATATTACATCAGGGGAGCTTTCAGCATTTCTTGGCCAAATAATAAACATTGGTAGTGTCAGAAAACCCAGTATAAATTCATACTGGGGCAGAAGTAATGAATTCTATGACACTCCATATTTTACAAACATTTCAACAGGGACAGGTTTTGGCTCCTGCTAAAATTTATTAACTTTGCAGATAATATTGCTATACCCACAACATACCGTTAAACATTACAACAGGTTATGTAAAATTCAGCCTGTTACTGATCATTTTGTAGAAAAATTCAAACATCATTTTCATCCTCTCACAACAATTTCTATTGATGAGAGTATGACGGGTTACAGGGGAAAGATGCCACTACTCCGTCAATACATGCCAAATAAAATCAAGCCAGTTTTGTCATAAGGGGTTAATGTTTCTGTGATTCAGCTTTGGGGTACACCTGCACCTCTGTAATTTATAAAGGTGCTGCTGACTCAGAAGTTGCAAGGGGTGAAGGAATTATTTGCAAAGATATTGTTGCAATAGGTACTGTACTGTACTGTTTTGTCGGGTAGAACAGGAAGGGCCTTTCTATAGAATGTGTAAAGGCTAAAATGAAAAACGAGGAGATTTGTGAGTAGAGGAGTGGCCCTGTACTTTGTGTTACCTACAGAAACAAATCTAGACAGCCCACTCTTCTGTCAACAGTGGATAAGGCAGGCTATGTATAGGTGACAACTAGAAGGAGTGCAGTAAAACAGCTGCCTCAGATAGTGGTCATTTATAATAAAGTAAAGGAGGAGGGGTTGATTTAATTTTAAAGGATACAAGACTATACTTACCTGTCAGAGCAGCATTTTGTGAAATGGAGCATGAAAGTTTTTTATTTGTTATTGGCTACTGCTGTACTAAATACAGCTCCTCCCCGACTTACGACGGGGTTAGGGACCCAAATCCAGGTCGTAAGTTGAAAATGCTTAAATAATTCATAGAAAATCTAAAATGGGTGTCTCTTTTTCTTCTCAGCACCACAAAGCTCTCACTTTTAAGCTTGCCAGCCATTTTAAAGTGAATTACAAACGAAAATTTTGTCAGTACACAGCGCAATCACTGACTTTGGGACTCGAAAATACGTAATTTGACAAAGTTTTGGTACGACTGAGGCAGGTCGTAAGTGTGGGTGGTCGTAAGTCGAGTAGGTCGTAAGTCGGGGAGGAGCTCTACTTATATTTTGTATAAAGCCAGTACCACAGCAGTACCTAAGCTTAGTAAGTATGATTAATAATAATAGTAATAGTAATGGTTGCCCCTCGTGTCATGAGGATGGCGTGTTTAAGGTGTAGAAGCTGTTGCCAACACAACAACCACACCCTGAGTTAACGAGTTGCATGACCCAGTGTCAAGGAATAGTCTGAGAAGACCGGACAACTTGCCAACTGCACTGGCTAACCATTACCCCGGAACACGATCCGTAAATTGATTAACATCCGGGGCCGCATACTCAGAACACCTCATCAGTTACATACAGTAGCAAGGTACAGTTCCATTAATTTCTCATACTCAAAATTGACTGACGGGTTCCGTAAGCAGTCCGTAACTTTTTGTTTATCCTGTAAATTCAGTTCTCTTGTCCGAAGGTAGATGGTGTAGCAAGAGCTTGTTGGCCAAACGTCGCTGAGTTAACAAAATCATCAACCAATCTCAAGAGAAAGATAAATCAGCTGGAATCAATGAAAGTGGTAGCAGTTAGTAAACAAAAGATGGAAGGCCCTACTGCAAAGAGGAGGCGACCAAATTTCTGCGAGGAGGAAGTACACGCCATGTTGCGTGAAATCGCAAAAAGAAAGAAAATGATCTTAGGGAAGTTGGACTCGAGAAATACAGTCACACTGAAGAATCATGCCTGGGAAGAAGTTTTAAAGGCAGTAAATGCTGTGGCTCGAATTCCCCGTAGTGTTGCTGAAGTCAGGCGGAAGTTTTCTGATTTACGTGTAAGCGTGAAGAAGAAAGCAGCACAAGATAAGAAATATCCCGGTGGAACAGGTAAGTCCTAATTTTGTTAGCCAATGGGTTGATTTCCGCTCTGAAACCAACTTAACTGTTTTTTTCCTGAGGCTTGATATGATTTGAGATGGTTGTAAACTCAAGGAAGTAGTGTATGGAGGCTCTTCATTGTGAATTAATACACATATTTTCCTTATATGATCACATTCATTAAAAGGAACATCGTTCTTCGAAGTTTGCTGCGTGAATAATTAGTAAAAACTGTACAGCTGATAAATGAACCCAAAGGCTAGTCGGTATTACTGCTTGTAATTGCTCCACAACTTTTGGATTTTCTTAATATTCCTATCATATAGTTGAGACAATTTTAAAACACTATTCATCTATGTCATGTGTCGCAAATAACCTAAAACAGAGATATTTAATATCCTTCTGGGTTGTCCAGGGTGGCGGAGCCCACCCGTTGGTAAGGAAGTTAGGTAAGGTTAGGTAGGTTTGGCTAGTGCAGTGGTTCTCAACCTGGGGGCCATGGCCCCCAAGGGAGCCACGGCGAGCTGTTATAAATTGTACGTTTCCAAATAATGTTGGGAATCTGAATTAAACAAAACTTGTATTACTTATTTTGACTTGGCAGAAGAGAATTTTCATTCTTTTTTTGTCATTTTGTTTAATCATAACGACAATACAATTTTAATATTTACATACTCTGGTGCTATTTTTTTTCATTTTTTCCGGATTATTTAAGATTTCACAGGTCCAGTCCCTGTCTGTGTGACAGGTGCTGGACCAAGCTGCTGAACTGACTTATTCAGTACGTGTCCGTGTGTTATCCCTTTGCAAGTGGTGATAGGACCGAATGGGGGGGTTTGGGAGAAAACTGAAGGAGGACACGAGGATTTTGAAAATTCCTCAAGGAGGGAATGGAGTGAAAAAGGTTGAGAACCACTGGGCTAGTGCTATCAACTACATATTATTAATTACGTTATTTCCGACGGTAATGAAGGTCATAATATGTAGCTTGCCATAGAATTCCTCATGTTTTTTTGTTTGTTTTTTAATTTATTGTGATAATTTTGATTCATTGGGTGGTTTAATTTCATATTTTGGATAGATTAATATGCAAATCTTAATTTGTTAGGCTTATAGGCAATGATGTTCTACCTTAAGAGTTTACAACCAATACAGGTTGAGAAAGTGTGGCTGCAATTATTGTTTTTCACTATTTTACCCCATAATGTTTGTTACAGTAAATCTAATTTACTTTTGACATAGAGGAGAATTTTAGGGGAAAAGCCCCCCCCCCCCCTTAGGGAGGATACAGCTACAATACTGTACTAGGTTAGGTTAGAATGGATGGAACTATTTCAATAGATTCCTTAACATAGTAGCTACAGTGTGTGTAATCACAGCTCACAGTAAGAAAGTTTCAGCAAATTGTTTTTCTCTCTTGAAGGAGGCGACCCCCATTTTGAAACAACATACACTTCAATTGAAGAAGCAGTTCTTCAGCTCTTAGAGTCAGTCTCTATTCATGGGATTCCAGGGATTTTGGAAAATGAAGAACCTATTGATGGTAATTCACTAAACATACTTTTCCAACCCTCTGATATATATTTTGTTATTTTCTGTCCTTGTTTTTATTGAAAAAATTCTTTTGGTGCTCTTTTTACAGTTTTATAGGTTAAATCTTAATTTTGAAATATACTGAATTTGTGTCTACTGTAGTTCTAAAAATTAAACAACACTAGTTAATTGGTTTAATTTTTAGCTGGCTTATTGCTTCCCTAAGTTAGATGATGCTTCATGTTTTTATAAATCATATTTTAATTGAAAAAAAATGAGAAGTGAAAATATAAGAAATGGACCGCCTGAAAGTAAATGCTCTATATTATAATTAAATCCATTTATAATAAAGTAACCAAGTTTCATTTAGTTGATATTTACAATTAAAACAATATTTTTTACACATACTTTTGGAGGCTCAACACTATTCTTCAGACCAATCTTTTTTCTACGTATGAACTGAAATATATTTGTAATTATAATATTTTCAAGCATACCCTAAACATAGACTTAAATCAAGCTATTCTATATTTTTTCCAGAAGAAGAAAGAGAGCCAACCCCTGCACCCTCAGGAGTTAGGTTTACGGCTATTCATTCAAGAGAGGAATCTAGGTTTAGGCCCGTTCAAGAGAAAGAGGATTCTTTAACCATCATACTGACTGAGGATATGCAGGAACATGAAATAACAGTACCCATTGAGCTTATAGAACCTGAAACTTCATCACATCAAAGCAGTCAGGAATCTTCATCATCCACGGAACAGCGAAGTAGGTCTCATACCCCTTCTGCCACAGCTGAGGTTAACCAGACTAGGTCAACTTTAACTTGTGATCCCACTGATGAACCGGGTCCATCTCCATTACCAAGTACACGTCAAAGCAAGAGCATAAGTGACAGAAGGCCACGAACCCATTCTGCCCTAAAACATGCATATCTTATTCCGGAGGTGCTTCAGGTTCAGTCACAAATGAGGGACAGTTTGGTAGAGCTGGTTAATTCTGTTCAGGAAGTTTCAACCAACATGGTTAAACTTGTAGCTAACACTGAGTGCATTGCATCTGCACTGCAAACCATTGCAAAAGCTGTGCAGTCGAAAAGTCCTACCCATGATACTGTTTGTGTTTAGGGTATGTGGAGTTGTTTACTTCTCCTAGAAGTCCTTTACTTTTGGTCAATGTGATGATAGTGTAGTTGAAAAGTCATCATACACTTATTAAAATTTTTCCTTTGAGTGATTAATATGAAAAAAAGACAGGGCATGTAAAATAATTGTGTAACTTTCACCCTATACTAGTCATGAGAATATAACAGGAATATTAACCTCTCCATAAGTGAGTTCAAATCACAAAGGTAAGTGAAAGACACACACTTGTAAACTATTAACATGTGTTGCAGTGCTCATACGGATATTGTTTACCCAGGTTTTGGGTAAAAGTTCATAATCAAATGTATAGCTTAGAAGCTGGAGTCGTGTACTTAATTTTATTTTTTATATGTTTCTGTATTTTGTAATATGTAGTTATTTTCCAGTTCAACTTGCTTTATTGATTAGTGAATATTTAAGGGTTATGAATCAAGTAGGTTGTAATTGAAATACTGTTGCTATTTCACCAACAGCCTACTGTAATCATTGCTATACACCACACATATGAAATTCTCCATAGAGCAAGTTGTTGCACTGGTTCTTTCAGAACTTGTACAGTTTATGAAGCCAAGAGTTTGCTATTTTCTTTTCTTTATTACTTTTAGTTGTACAGTATTTTGTTACAAGTTTCTTTTAATGTACGGGTATTGATGCAGCTACCTTCTATTCCTGATAGTTCCTAGAGTAATTTTAGACATGAAAATTTTACTGTACAGTATTCCATTTTTAAATCTTAAAACTTGAAACAATTACCAGTACAGGTAGTTGTATTATTTTTTCAGAAGGATGTGGTGACCCATGTCTTATTGTGTAGCTTAGGAAGCGAACAGTTGCAATATTTCTTTTTTGTTTAAAGTTTCAAATATGTTTTATATACAGTAATGCTTTTTTCTTCTTCAAAGCTTGAGTGCCTTGGTTATTTAATAATATTAAAAGTATACAGGTACTGTATTGTAATCAATTTTGCTCAAGAATATAGTAGATATTTTCATATATCAAATGTTTATCATATGAAGGTAAAAGATAGCCAATTTATTTTTCTTTATTTTCTATAAAGGAGTTTAATAATTTATTTTATTATGTAAATTGAAAATACAAGTGAAATCAATTTAAGTTTTATTTGCATTACCTCAGTATACTGTAATAAAAAAAGACTTATAAAACTTAGAAAAAAAAACTCGGTGAATTAATACAGTGGTCCCTCGGTTAACGAGCACAATCCGCTCCAGCAGGTTGCTCGTTAACCGAAACCATTGTTTCAATGGGTTTTTGGGTAATTGGTTCCAGCTCACCGAAAATTGCCAAAATTCAACAAAAAAGGTAGAAAAGTACACTTACTTTGAGGTGTGTATGTAGAAGGCTCCTGGATGATGATGATGATGATGATGGGAATTAGAATAGGGGTGGAGGAGAAGGGAGAAGAGAAGGCATTGGGGTGGAAGAGAAGTCACCCCATGGCACCATTTCACCCATAAAATTTTAGTTCTCTTGGTGTAATTCAAGATTATTTTCTTTAAATCAACACTGCACTGCATTATATATTGTCAATATGTAAAATAAATTTCAAAATCACCAATAATTTGCTTGGAAACACAGAAAAAAGCGTTCAGTTGGAGAGTCTCAAGCAAGATGTTACCTCCACTGAAAACAGGGAGAGACTCACGCCTGTCTGGTGTGTTAACAGGCTGGATGGCACGCCAGAAACTAGTTTCTTTACCTTCAATTATGTTCAATAATTGTTAAAATGACTAAAAAAGTTAATATTAAACTTTTAAAATTATTGAATAGTATAAACTTCTTGATATTTACTAAAATAGTAAGGAATTTAAGCCCTAAAACCGATTACTGTATTGGCGGACTAATACTACAGCTGGTGGACCGCGAAATGCAAGCGAAAACATGTTGAAGTCGGCTCGTAAAAACTCGTTAATCGAGGGATTGCTCGTTAACCGAAGTTAAGAATCTTATGGAAGGTAAATCGTTAACTGAAATTTCGTTAATCGAGGGATCACTGTATGTGCTTTTACATCATTAACTTACCAACTACGAACTATATTGGCTCTGACTGCTTGGCCCGGTCCTGCTTCGGCAACAGCTACAGCTGGATTGTCTATCTCTCCATCATTGTCGACCATGTCATAGGGAAGTGGTACCCTTCTCATTACACAATAATTGTGAAGAAGGAAACATGGTGCATCCCAGAGTGCTAAGAGAGTTGTGCAACGAGCTTGCCGAGCCCCTGAAGATCCTGTTCTGTAAATGCCTCGATGACCAAAAGGTCCCCAGTGATTGGAAAATAGCTCATGTGAGTCCTATCTTCAAGAAGGGCGATCGTCACTCCATGAACAACTATAGACTGGTGAGCCTGACCAGCATAATATGTAAAGTACTCGAGAGTATTATCAGAGATGCCGTGATGGAACATCTACCACGAAACAACCTTGTAAAGGATTGCCAACACGGTTTTATGCCGGGGCGCTCCTGCTTAACACAATAGCTCAAGGTATTGGATATTTGGACCCATATTCTGGAATTGGTGGTAATATCGACAATATATACCTAGATTTTGCCAAGGCTTTCGACAGTGTACTCCATGAAAGGCTGAAAATCAAACTGGAAGGGTACGGAATGCAGGGAAATGTCCTATTGTGGGTAGAAGATGTTCTACATGACCACAAGCAGTGTGTGGTGATTAATGGCACGAAATCATCTGTACCTGTCACAAGCGGGGTACCACAGGGCAGTGTATTGGGTCTGCTGTTGTTTGTTTGTTTCATAAATGACATGCCTGACGTACATTACTTCATACAAATGTTTGCCGATGATGCCAAGTTATTTCAGGAAATCAAGAACCAAGCAGGCTGCAGAAGGACCTCTGTGGGCTCCAAGAAAGGTCGAAGAAATGGCTGCTGAGATTCAATGAGCTGAAGTTCTCGGGCCACTGTGAGAATAAGGTAAATAAGGCAAATAAATTATTGGGTCTTAAAAGAAGGTCTTTCAGATATCTAGACGGTCCGTCCCTCGTAACGATCTACAAGAGTGAAGTGCTCCCCCATATCGAGTACTGTCACCCCGTCTGGTCCCCGACATATGCTAGGGACTATCAGTTGGTTGAAAATGTTTAAAAGAGGGCCACCATTGGTGCCTGCACTTCAACACCTCAACAACCCTGAGAGATTGGAGCTCCTGAACTTGCCTAGCTTATACTATAGACGGACAAGGGGCGACCTACCGGTAATTGAGGTGTATAAGCATCTCAAGGGGCACTACTCAGTCGAGTGTCCTTACTTGGAGCTGGTGGACGCCCACCCCAGAAGGGGTCACAGCTCAAGATTGAAGAAGCCGTAAGTCCAGAAAATTGTGAGGACAAACTTTTTCGGAGTGAGAGTTGTGAACTCATGGAACAATCTACTAGAGAGTGTTGTGACGGCACCGAGTGTGAGTCTTTTCAAGACCAGACTTGACCAACACTGGAGCAGGTTCAGGTACATTCAGGAGCCGGTGCATGCCCAGTACCTGCCAACAGTGCGTAACAGAGAGCCAGTACATGCCTAGTTCTTGCCAACAATGTGTGACAGAGACGTGACCGATCGCCCAAGTGGCTAACGAGCCGATCAGTGGTGAAGAGGATAAAAGTAAAAATAAAGTAATCAATTACAATTTTGGCACATTTGGCAGGATCGTATTGAAGTTATCCGCCAGAACGGTGAAGGCATCTAAATCTTGATTTTGGTACGACTTCTGTTATACGACTTCTCTGCAGGTGTTGAGGGGTTTACGAATGGTGTCATGAGGAATGGCTATAATGGTATACCTACTGTCACCTGGAATAACAGGAGTAATTTAAAAAAAAAAAAAGGAAAAAAAAAAATCTAGCTACCTCTTTTAACATATTCAAGCTAAATATAAAATATAATGCAAAATATATATATATATATATATATATAAAGCTAATATGCCCTTGGGGAACTTACTCCCTCAGACCACTCCTCTACCTATAACCACAAAAAAATATAACATATATATCTGCATTATCAAACCATGAGTAATTATTTACTTGGTTCCATATGAACTGAGACAAGTAGCCCTACAACACCATTATTGTAACCTTTTTTCAACAACCATATGTAAGCCTAATATAGAAGTTAAGTGTGAGGCACTAATTATGTGTCGTCAAGTGTCTTAGCTTGTTTTGGGGAAGTTATTAGGCTCAGCATAGGCTATATGGTCAGTGAGGTCAAACTTAGTCAATAAGTGAGGTTAAACATAGCTTATATAGTGTATCGTTCCTTAATCTGCAAATGTATGATTTACTATGTATTGGGTGGTTAAGTAAATGATACTTGGTTTAACCGCCTGATGAGCGACTGTGGGATAATGAGACCCTTGCACGTAGGACTCGATTGTTCTTATTTCGGTCAAAACCTGCGGAGTACAAATTACCTATGTTACATATGAGATAATTAATTCACTCGTACGTTCCTTCACTATTAACAACTACATATGATATATTTGAGTAGAGTGGCGGTGTTAAACCATATAAAAATTTAGGTGTTTTGGGTCTAATGTAGGACTTATTAGCTCCCTGACTTGTTAACTCACTGGACGGCTAGAAACTATCTTCTGAACCCCACAGGGAGCGAGTTAGTCAGCCCTTAGGTGAGGGCCATCTGTTTCACATTTAACACCTCAGTAAAGTTTGTTGTAAACACTCCCTCTGTCTCTCTTCTGTCTCCCTTTCTCTCTCTCTCTTCTACTTTATCCTACTGTGGCTGTAACACTTGGTTTAGGCTAGAGCTTAGACCTAGCCCCACTTAGCATTAGAGGCTATGTTACACCTAGGCACAATGATTGGCTAAAAAAGGAAAAATCTGAACTGCAATTTCAAATTACCAAACATATACAGCTGCTCCCTGACTTACGATGGGGTTAGGAACCCAAATCCAGGTCGTAAGTCGAAAATGCAAAAAATAATACATAGAAAATCTAAAATGAAATACTGTACAGTAAAAGTAATCAATAATGAAAAACGGATACAGTGTTACTGTGCACTTACCTTTAATGTAGTCAGCTGAATGCACACAGGGCCCCCATAATTTTCTAATTATACATGGATGAAGCAGAGGAGGAGACAGGGCTGGGTGGGTCATCAATGTTACTTTCTTCAGACAGGTTAATATACAGGGGAAACTTGCTGGTGGAAGGTATTGGATCATCTTTAGGGAGTGAAGAGGAGCACTGGTGGGGTGTGAGGAGACAGCAATGGGGGACTTCTTAAAATAGATGTCCAATTTAGACTGCACAGTTTGCTTTTTCTTTTCATTATAAATCTACCTGTAGCAAGCAAGTTCATCTTGGACCATTCTGTCAACTTTGGCAAAACGCTCAACATTTTGATCCATTCCGTCAAACATTTGCATCCCTTTATTAATTGTAGCAAATGCCTCTGCCATTTGCTTCACTGTAAAATTTTTGGGGGGGTGCAGGTTCTTCTTTTACATTTAGACTGTCTTCTTCCTCTGCCTTGGTCTGTGCTTCCAGTTCAATAAGATCCTCGTTACTTAGCTCTTCTGCTACACTTTCAACCAACTGCTCAACATCTTCATTATCAATTTCTAACTCAAGCTGTTTACCCAACTCCACAATCTTACTACTAATCTCAGAAATTACTTCATCTTCATTAAATCCTCTGAAACTGTTCACATATCTTTTCAGGACTTTCTTCCATATTCCATTCATGCACTGACCTGTAACCTCATCCCATGCTGCAGCTATGTTTTTTATACATTTCAAAATGTTGTAGTCCTTCCAAAACTTTCTTGAGCATTTTCTCACCTTCAGTAGCAGCAACAGCCTGAGCGAAGGTCGTACATAAATAATTCGCTTTAAAAGCTGCAATAGCACCTTGATCCATGGGTTGGATGATAGAGGTAGTGTTAGGTGGAATGTAGACTACCTTAACATCAGGGTGCATGTCGTCCAGTTGTGGTGGGTCTCCCGGAGCATTATCTAAAATTAACAAAATCTTGAATGCAATCCCTTGTTGCAGACAATACTCCTTGGCTCGTGGAATGAAACAAGTCATGAACCAATCCTCAAACAGAACTAGGGTCATCCATGCTTTCTTGTTACTGCGGTAAAACACTGGCAGTGTGTGCTTGCTGACATGTTTAAAAGCACTTGGGTTCCCTGAATGATATATCATGAAGGACTTTATCTTGAAACCAGCTACATTCACGCCCAACAGAAGTGTGATTCGGTCCTTGAATGCCTTGAATCCCAGCATTGTTTTCGCCTCTTTGTGGATGTATGTCCGTTTAGGCATGCACTTCCATAATAAGCCAGTTTCATCCACATTAAATATTTGCTCAGGCAAATAATTTCCCTCCACGATGACACAATCTAGCTTCTCCTTAAAAGCTTCGGCAGCACACACATCAGCACTTGCTGCCTCTCCACTCACCTTTACACTATGCAAACTGTAGCGGTTCTTAAACCTTTGGAACCACCCATGACTTGCTGTGAAGGTTTGGTCTCTCTCATCTCCTGTCTGCTCCTTCAGGCTTTCAAAAAGGCTTCCTGCCTTAGCCTGTAGGGTTAGAAGGCTTAAGGGTAGGAACTTTTGTATCTGGTCTTCCATCCATATCGCAAGTAATTTTTCCATCTCATGAATAGGACCTTGTCTTTTCTTCGTTATTATAGTTCCCTTTATAGGTGCTGATCCTTTCACTACCTCACGAATACGTTCCTTGTTCTTCAAAATAGTAGATATGGTCAAGTGTGAGAAGCCAAGGTCGCGTGAAATGGTTGCTCCTGTTTTTCCATTTTCATACTGCTTTATTATCTTCATTTTCGTCTCAAAAGTAATTGACTGTCTCCTTTTCTAATGAGCACCACCATCACTCTCACTTCTACGCTTGCCAGTCATTCTAAAGTGAATTAGATATGAAAATAATGTTAGTACACAGCACAATCACTATCGACAACAACGACAGCCAAACACCAATTAAGCGCTCTATGGCGTGGGTGCTGTAGCCACGAGGCGGCGCGACCCAGCCCATGCGGCGCTCTCGTATGGGACGGAAACGTTTCGGTCTAGAAAATATGCGCGTCATTTGAAAAATTTTTGGTATTGACGGAGGCGGTCGTATGTGCGGGTGGTCGTAGGTCGAGTATGTCGTAAGTTGAGGAGTAGCTGTAAGCATCTCCAAAATCACCAGCCTCAAAGTGATGGTGAAGTAAGCAGTTGGCCCAGATGAAGGCGTCATGTGTACTACCTGGATACTTGGCATTGTAGCTTGTGATCAACCCCTCGGCATTACATTCTACAGTGGTCCCTCGGTTAACGGACACAATTCGTTCCACAGAGTCGTTCGTTAACCGAATCCATTGTTTCAGTGGGATATTGGGCAATCGGTTCCAGCTCACAGAAAAGTACTGTACATACAGTACACAGTAAAAAAAAAAAAAAAATGCAGTAAAGTACACTTACTTTGAGGTGTGTATGTAGAAGGTTCCTGGTTGATGATGATGATGGGAATTAGAAGTGGGGTTGGAGGAGAAGGGAGAAGAGAAGGAATTGGGGATGGAGGAGAAATCACCTTTCAGGGGACCCATGCTTGATGCAGTAATTTCACCAATAAAATTTTAAGTTCACTAGGTGTAATTCAAGATTATTTTATTTAAATCAACACTGCACTATATTATCAATATGTTAACTAAATTTCAGAATGACCAATAATTTTAATATAAAAATGAAAAAATATTCAAGACACCAACAAAATCGATGTTCACTCCACTGTCAACAAAGCCAAACTGATGCCTGGTGGGTGAGTCAAGCGTCTGATGGGCGCACAAAAAACTAGTTCCCTTTACTGCATATATTATAATTATCAATATGTTAACTAAGTTTTAAAATGACTAATAATTTTAATATAAAAATGCAAAAATATTAAAGAGCACAACTTTCTTGATATTTACTCCACTGGAAACGAATGTAAACATAGAGCAGATTACTGAATTGGCAGACTAGCCCATCAGCTTATCAGCTGATGCTCACAACTAAGCGTGTTTTTCGTAAGGATTTTGTTAATCGAAGTTTTGTTCGTTAACCGAATTGAAGATCCTTATGGGAGGTAATTCGTTAACTGAAATTTCGTTAATCAAACCGTTCGTTAACCGAGGGACCACTGTACAGTATAGTCTGGATTTACGCGGTTTTTGTTTAGGCGTTTGGTCATTTACGCGGTGCCTTGCCAGAATGAAATCTTTTAATTATGCGGTAAATTTGGTCATTTACGCGGCAAGGTCCAGACGCGCCATACCATTTTTTACTCACTCGGTCCATTCTTGACCATACTCGGGAAGCGGCGCGGTGAGGGGTGCGCATTAGGCCACTCTTACGTTGTCGCTGACGTCATATGACGTATCGGACTGTGATTGGGCCACGCATTCCCTCCGCCGCTAGCTGTGATTGGTCTAATGTAACATGACATGCCTTGCCACTAGAGGGTAGAAGTCGCTGACCTAACCGGGCCAGTCTCATTGTTCTCAGTCCGCGTATACAGTTCTCTCTTGTGCCCGCTATTCCCCTCACAATGGCTTCCGCTGGACCCCCACCACCCGAGAAAAACCTTGAATTACCTGGACCAAGCCATGATTGTGTGAAGGAAATCATCGAGTTGGGGGAGAAACTTAAGCTCATCCTTGACAACGACCCAGACAAGCATCGGTATGAAGTGTCTAATAACCATCTGATGGAAGTTATGGAGCCGTATATCCAGATCTATCTCGACAACATCAATGCTAGTCGTCAACGTAGTATTAAGGACTTCTTCGCCCGCAACCCACCACAACCACAGCCAGCCCAAGTTAGTGATAGTGATGGTGACAGTGAGGATATGGACTTTGAGAGGTTTGTCTGGGAGTCCCTGCAAACCTCTGCGAGTAGTGAAAGTGATTCACCGAAGGGCAACTAATCTGCCCTCTGTCTCGGAACCAGCCGCCATCCACGTGTGCCGACCCATCTTTTCTACTAAAATAAGTGTTAAAAAACCTAATATTATTGATATTTCTCTTAAATATTAATTGTGTGTGCATACCATCATAAAATTAAGATGTTATTTTTACTACAACGTACGTATTGTGTCGGAAAAAGTGGAGTTTGGGGGTCGGCCCAGTCTCTATTTCAATTAATCCCATATGGTTTGTTATTTCTTTTACGCGTTTTTCGTTTTACGCGGACCTCCACTGGTTCAATTGACCGCGCAAATGTGGACTATACTGTATTGTATTTTAGTATGTTGATGTACTAAACATTTTCTTCATTATCCTTTGATAAAACAAGTCTCTCAAGCTTTATTACAACATATATTATAATTTTTTTTTATGAAATCGGGAAATAGCGACTACTATATCCGGGCCGAGCGTGTTACAGCACCTAAGGAGGTGCTGTAAGTTACGGGCTAGATTACGGGCTCACTTACGGACTCGGCTGTCAAATATTTGTTTTGAGTACTGTATACCGATCAGAGACTGTAAGTCAGTTATGGGGTAAACAAAGAGATACAGTCCCGTAAATGTTTTTGAGTATGCGGTCCCAGGATTGCAATGGTGAATACTGTAGCCCTCAGATCCATCTTCATAAGGCAAGTCATGATATAAATGTGTCAGTATACTTTATAATTAGAGTAAGTATTAGGTACTGTAATTTTGTATTTTTACATACAGTACAGTTCGGTATATTTGACAGCTAAAAGTTT
Source organism: Homarus americanus (assembly GCF_018991925.1). NCBI lineage: Eukaryota > Metazoa > Arthropoda > Malacostraca > Decapoda > Nephropidae > Homarus > Homarus americanus. The sequence goes on along the minus strand of NW_024749657.1, from coordinate 1,825,989 downwards.
TTAATAAAATAACAAAGGAAATTGTGCCATTTTCATTTACTGCAGCAAATCTGGGCCTTCACAAGTTACTACTGTAGTCAGTTATTTCTGAAGTACATAATTTTTTGTTGTAAATTATTTTAATTATCTTTTTCTGCTAGTACTGTATAACTATACTATTTCCACGTTAACCTGGCCCATAAGCCATGCCTCTCTTGTGTAAAAATAGCTGATTGGTTCATAGAAAATGTTCATGCAGCTGTCCATTTATTCAAACTAAATGTGTTCAGAATTGGTAAGTAGACTTGTTATTATCTAAAATGGATGTTAAATAACTGAACTATCAAAATCCAAATGATTTAAAGGCATTAGCACTTCAGAAAGGATGTTAGAAAATTTTAAATATTTATCATAAAAAGCCGAAGTCAAAGATGTACAGTAGAAATTAGCTTTTGAATGAAGTCTTTTCATATTTCTTTGTTTTTTTACCTAACAGAGACAAATGATACCAAACATATAGCACAATAGGTAATGAACTACAGTTTGTACTGCTGTATAGTATGTCCCAAATCTTTTATATAACTGATAAAACTCGACATAAATACCCACTTATATTTGCACAGTCCGGGGGGAGGTAAACGCTCAGGGAAACAGCTACAGTGGTCCCTCGGTTAACGAGCACAATTCGTTCCAGAAGGTTGCTCGTTAACCGAAAAATTTGTTAACCGAAACCATTGTTTCAATGGGTTTTTGGGTAATTGGTTCCAGCTCACCTAAAATTACATGCAAATTAAAAATAAATGCAGTAAAGTACACTTACTTTGAGGTGTGCATGTAGAAGGCTCCTGGTTGATGATGATGATGATGGGAATTAGAATGGGAGTAGAGGAGAAGGGAGAAGAGAAGGCATTGGGTTGGAAGAGAAGTCACCCCATGCTGCCATTTCACCCATAAAATTTTAGTTCACTTTGTGTAATTCAAGATTATTTTCTTTAAATCAACACTGCACTGCATTATATATTGTCAATATGTAAAATATATTTCAAAATGACCAATGATTTGACTGGAAACACAGAAAAAAAGCATTTATGTTGAAGAGTCTCAAACAAGATGTTCCTTCCTCTGAGCTGGTAAACAACTGACGCCAAGCTTGGTGTGTTGAGTGGCTGTTTGGTGCGCAAAAAACTAGCTTCTTGTACTTCAATTATGTTCAATAATTGTTAAATTGACTAAAAAATTTAATATAACACTTTTAAAATTATTGAATAGTACAACCTTCTTGATATTTACTAAAATAGTAAGGAATTTAAGCCCTAGAACCGATTACTGTATTGGTGGACTAATACTACAGCTGATGGGCAGCCAAATGCAGGCGAAAACATGTTGGGAAAAATTCGTAAGGAATTCATTAATCGAGGGTTTGCTCGTTAACCAAAGTGAAGAATCTTATGGAAGGTAATTCGTTAACCGAAATTTCGTTAACCGAGGCACTCGTTAACCAAGGGATCACTGTACAGTATTGGTCTTGGCAGGAATTTTGCTCATCTTGATGCACAGCACAACAGCCAGCGGGCATCATCTCTTAACCGTCAACAAATGTCAGCGCTGTGATACTTCACCAACAAACACATTTCTCACACCCACGAGCAGATTATTAAATACTTTATCTACTAACTTGGCATTCACTATCTTAAATGCTGAGTTGTGACAAGATTTAAGTAATGATATATGATAAAAGCTACAGGTATTAAGAAGTGATGTAGAGGTTTAATATTTTCATCCTCTCTCATCAAGTATCAAGAAATTTGGTGCAAATGAACGAAAATCGCAGCCAATGATGGACGAGGTAGAGCTAATTTGTGTCATAGTATTCTAATGCGAGCTCTACCATACTGGTAGTACGAGTTAAGTCTCCAGCTGATCTGTCACTATCAGCTGATCACCCTTTTGATGTAGCCGCAAAGTCCAGTTGCTATTCCCCTGAGTGTTTTACCTCCCCCGGACTGTGCGTATTTATATCGAGTTTTATCAATTATATAAATGATCTGGTATATATCCAGCCATACAAACTGTAGTTCATTACCTATTGTGCTATATGTTTGGTATCATTTGTTTCTGTTTGGTACAAAACAAAGAAATATGAAAAGACTTCATTTTAAAGCAAATTTCATCTTTGACTTTGACCTCTTACGATAAACATTTAAAATTTTCTAACATCCTCTCTGAAGTGCTAATGCCTTTAAATCATTTGCATTTTGATAGTTCAGTTATTTAACAATATTTTAGAAAATAACAAGTCTACTTAACAATTGTGAACACATTTAGGTTGAATAAATGGACAGCTGCATGAACATTTTCTATGAACCAATCAGCTATTTGTTGCTATACAGTAGATGAGTGGCTTGGCTTATGGGCCAGGTTAGCGAGGAAATACTATAGTTGATGTATGCTAAAAAAATATCAATGCATATGATAAAGCATTATGTGTACTTCATTTTCAAATAAAGAGTTACAGTATTTGAAAACAAACATTTGTTTACTTGCATTTTTTTTTTTTATAAAATATCTTAACAAATTCTATTTTTTTTAAAAGGGCCAGTAGCAGTATTTTATGATGTAATATATAATATTATTAGATATATTAACTAATACATGTATTCTTGATAACCACGGGACCCGATACTCACTGATCTGGCTTATCAAGGTATCCTCAATTGCGACCATGTCTTCTCTTATCACTGATTGATCTGGGTTATTGTGGAATTATCACGGGATACACAGGACAGTGATGGGTCCACAAGAGCAACAGCGGTAGCTGCGTCTGCCAAGAGATGACAGTATGGCTTGTGGTGCCAGTTTCCAGTAGTAGCATTTGTTTCCCCGCGTGTTTTGGTTGGTGTTTGCAGACAGTTTCCTGCACCTTGCTTGTTTTTTGTGCAATTTTTTTAACTTTTACTTTCCCTCCTCCATGGCACCTGTGAACAAGGAGAGTGTCAAGGTTCCTGATCCAGCCAAGCGACGAAGACGTGTGTATACTCTGCAGGAAAAGATAGATATAATAAAAAAAATAAGTTATGGCGCTACGTTCGCTGCAGTGGGCCGGGAATATGGTGCCAATGAGTCGACCGTGCGGTCTGTGTATAAGGTTCGCGCTGATGTGATGAAAGCATTTACTGAAGCATCCTCAAGATCTGTGAGTCGTATCGTCAGGGTTCAAAAGGACCAATTTCTGCAACCAATGGAGAAGGGGGTATTTTTGTGGATGGAAGATTGCTACAAGAAGAAGCTTCCTGTGACGACAAAACGGCTTCAGAGCAAGGCAAGATACATCTACAATAGTTTGGTTGAACGTTCCGATGTTCCTGACAAGGAGAAGCATGTTTTTCAAGCAAGCAGGGGCTGGCTGCAGAAATTTTTATTAAGATACGCTATAACAAACAGGGTGGTGTCTGGTGAAACTGCATCTGCTGATGCCGAGGCTGCTCGTCGGTACCCCCAGGAGTTTCATCAGGTGATACAGGAAGGTGGATATTTACCTTGTCAAGTGTTTAACGCTTCCAAAACAGCTTTGTTTTGGAAGCGTATGCCTGACAAGAGTTACCTGGCCAAAGAAGAGGCAAGGATGCCAGGCTTCAAAGCTGCAAAGGATCGTGTATCTCTTCTTTTCTGTGCCAACGCTTCTGGTGATTACAAATGTAAACCCCTGCTAATACATCGCTCGGCCCGACCTTGTCCTTTCAAGAACATAAGCATGTTAACGCTACCTGTGCATTGGCGTGCTAATAAGAAGGGCTGGATAACCCAAACTATTTTTGAAGAATGGTTTATGACTCACTTCCGTACAGAAATGAAGAACTATTGTGCCAAGAAAAACATCACCTTCAAAGTTATTCTTCTGTTAGATAACTGCACCGGCCACCCTACAAACCTCAATGATCTTCAAAGTGAAATAAAAGTTATTTATTTACCTCCACAAACTACATCACTGCTGCAGCCTATGGATCAAGAAGTTATGTCTACATTCAAGCTGCTCTATCTGGACCTTACCTTTGAGGCCATCCACAAGGCAATAGATGAGGACAAAGAGCTCACGGTTCAACAGTACTGGAGGAATAAGTTCAACATTCTACATGGTGTTCGGTTTATTGGCAAGGCCTGGGCTGCAATCGGTGAAACATGTCTCTTGAATGGTTGGTGCAAGCTGTTGCCTGACACAGCACCTGACTTCCTTGGGTTTGAGCAGGATCATTTGACTTGGGTCCTGAATAGAGCAAGAGCACTACCTGGAGAGGGTTTTGAAGACCTACAATCTGCTGATATCATTAACCTTGTGGAAGCTGCTGAACAAGAATTACCTGACAGTGACATTCTTCAGTTAATTGACGAGTCACCAAATGATCCTGGATTAGAAGAAGAAGATGAGGAACATGTTGAACCCAGCCCTACATTAACCATGTCAAACCTTGCAAGAATACTGTCCCTCCACCAGCAGTTAATTGATCTCATAAGTGAAGCCGACCCCAGTTTCGAGAGACGAGAGACTTTAACTTTAAATTTAACTAGAGGTATAGCACCCTACAAGCAAATTTATCAGGAACGTCAGGCAACAGCCAAGAAGCCAATGTTCACGACTTTCTTCCGGGGCTTCTCTGCTTCACCGACACCAGTGCCAGTACCTGCAACACCACAACATGAAGAACAACAAGAACCAACACCAAGTCCATTAGGGGTCACTCATGCCCATGCATCAACCCCTACAGTAAGTGACAGTGACTCTGGTCCAGACAACCCACCTTCACCACCATCTCCAACCACGAGTGAAGCTGACACCCACACCTACGACGATGACAACGACGCCTCCTCCATGGATGTTGACGTAAATTCCAGCCTCATGTAAATAAGCCAATCACTACTCTGGACTACCCAGACCTAGTAAGCAGGAGCCTCAAAGACATGCCTGTAAGTGTGATAATCACTGATGTTTTTCATTGATTATTAAATTATTGTTATTGTACCTTCACATTTTTGGGGGTATATTTTGGCCAGTTAAGGGATGATTCTTTGGGGTCATGGGGCAAAACTAATTTTTCCCATATGTTATGTGTTTCGATATGTACTGTTTTGCTTATCATGGTACTTTTCTGGAACCTGACCCCTGCGATTTTCGAGGATACATGTACAGTACTGTACTGTAATAATAATAATGGATATTCCGTCAATTTGACCAAGGACAGCTGACAAAGTCATGAGATACTTGTTTCCAGTTGATTCCTTATAGGGTTGGACCGATTAATCGGTAGGTAATTGGCCCTTTGACCGGTTAATTGGGCCGATTAGTTGAAGTTTATCCCTGTAATTTTATATTTATCGGTATAAGGTATTAATGTCAGTACAGTGATCCCTCGGTTAACAAAATTTCTGTTAACGAATTCCTTACAAATTTTTCCCAACATGTTTTCGCCTGCTCACCAGCTGTAGTATTAGTCCGCCAATACAGTAATCGGTTTTAGGGCTTAAATTCGTTACCATTTGAGTAAATATCAAGAAGGTTGTACTATTCAATAATTTTCCAAGTCTTATATTAAAGTTTTTAGTAATTTTAACAATTATTTAACATAATTGAAGTACAGGGAACTAGTTTTTAGCGCGCCAAACAGCCACTCAACACACCCAAAGTGGCGTCATAGTGTGTCCCTGCTCTGTGGAGGAAGCTTCTTGCTTGAGACTCTCTTGAACATAAACTATTTTTATGTTTTTACAGTACAATTATTGGTAATTCTGAAGTTTATTTTACATACTGTATTGACAATATATAATGCAGTGCAGTGTTGATTTAAAGAAAATAATCTTGAATTACACCAAGAGAACTAAAATTTTATGGGTGAAATGGCGGCATGGGGTGACTTCTCTTCCACCCCAATGCCTTCTCTTCTTTCTTCTCCTCCACCCCCACTTCTAATTCCCATCATCATCATCATCAACCAGGAGCCTTCTACATGCACACCTCAAAGTAAGTGTACTTTACTGCATTTATTTTTAGTTTGTATGTAATTTTCGGTGAGCTGGAACCAATTACCCAAAAACCCATTGAAACAATGGTTTCGGTTAACAAAATTTTCGGTTAACGAACGACCTTCTGGAACGAATTGTGTTCGTTAACGGAGGGACCACTGTATGGTGATCTGGCCAAAACTCTAATGCCTCTCCAAAGCTCTTATTTCTAGCAAGTTCCTATATAAATGTACGGTATATTAGTTACATTATTTATATTAGTTTCATGTGCTCCTATTTTACTCTCTTTCCCATATTATGGAACTTATTAAAAATATGGACAGACAGAAAACTATGAAAATAAGAGAACAAATTCTTTTATAAACAACAAAAATCTCTTTTACTTTCAAGCTGTTTACTGACATTGTATGTCTGGTTTACCTGACTTAGAACAACAATATTTTGTTACCTCATTGATATCAAACGAGGAATTGTTCATGATTAATCAACCAAAGTAACATAAAATTCAACTTTAAATTTATTTTATAGTATTCAACATAAATATTGCTGCAGATCTAAATTGAGAAAATTAAACAAAATTGCCTTTTATCGCAAACAAGAAATGTGAAATACCCCGGTATTTCAACTTTTATATTACACCACATTAACATTCAACCTACAAGTCTACATAGGTCAAAAAAATTATAATAGGCAGATTCCAAATTAAAACACTAGTATCTGTATGATTAATTGTGTTTGATGATACTTTCTAAGTTAATGTACATTTTACTGTACAGTATTGTATTGTACTGTACAGTACTGTACATTATAATTGTACAGTGCTGTATTAGTAACTGTATTCATGGATATGGTCCCATGTTAACCTGTAGCTTTAGAAAAAAATTCTGTAGAAGATAAGTTCTTGCTTATCTTAAGAATATCGACATGTTAACTCCCAATGATGCCATATTGACTGTAAACATTACAGTACAGTATATGATTTATAGTAGATAAGATGAAACAGCCAATCCTCCCTATCCTATGACGGAATTACGGGTACGGTATATTAAGTTGCGGCTAATTGTATACATCCATATCGCAATTTCCCCAGGCTAACTGCATTGACATATGGGTCATTGGGGTCACGACCAAATAACTTCAAGTTGTTTCTTGTGATGGTTGAGAATGAAATGACTATCAAGAAACCTAACTTAACTTCAAGTGAGAGATAAAATGATGAGCACAATTTGTCTGTAAGATTAACCACATTGATTATATTATTGGTTCCTTATTGACCAGCAAATTTGTTTTTCCATATTTCTTTTGAGAATGAATGAAATACGTTCTGACCACCCATGGACATATGCTTCATATGCAGAATCAAATTACCAGCTACTGCAACATTATATGTGATTTATTGGAGATAAAATGGGCCAACTTAACCTAGAATTTATATGTTGGGTACTGTACAGTAGTTGCATCTTATCTCGGATAGATTATATGAGGTATTCCGTGCGACAATGACGAGCCCACCATGGGTTGAAAAACTAATTTTCTATGCCCCCAAATAGCTCTGTTCTTCCTCTATACAACTACATTGACATCATATGGTGGGCTCGTCAGTATTGCTCTGTAAATCTGCCTTGAATGCAAGGGTCTGGATGCCATGTGGTGGGAAAGAAGTGGTCACACTGCTCTGGGAAGACATATGAGGATGTCACTGACGCCAGCCAATGAGTGTCGTTTACACCCCTCAGTAATAATAAGGAAACAAGAAGTATTAAGCATGAGTACAATATTCCTTATTCTTTCACTCATTTATTGAACACTTATACATTTTTGTTGGTTATGGATGTATTCTGTGATAAAATTACCTTATTAATATGACCACATTCATTAAAATAGGATAATAATTGTTTTTTATATGTATGAAAATCAGTTCAGGACAAAATTGCCAAATGACCATAATACTGTACAGTACTGCATGCCCTTCAAAATCGCGCGGGTTAGGTTCTCAAAATGGCCGCGAATATCATTTGCTGATGGGAGGGGGGGTGGCATTTTTACTAGTGTACAAAGAAATGTATATTCCCATATGTGTTTGCCAACCCGTCCTAGATTATTCCCATATAATATTAGATTAGGTTTCATAAGTTAATTTATGTTTGGTTAGGTAGGGTTGGTTAAGTTATGGTCACATTAGCCACTGATATCCTTGGTCTGGATGATTTTTAGGCTAGGCTGAAGCAGCCCACCTCATGGAGCAATCACACTGCAAAAAGAACTGCTAACCCAGTCCACAATCAAAACAAACCCAGTGCTGTAATGGATGAAGGACTTCTGAGAATGACAATGTCGACAGTGACTCTTGCAATATGTGTGCAAGGCTACATACATTCACAAAGGATGAAGAAAAATCGAAATCGACAATGGATAAAGTCATGGATGGTCAAGAAGTCCAAGAATGTGCATCACAATCTGGTGAAGATGCATCTTGATGATGCTGGAGGATTCTTCGAGTGTCATGGGATGTACAAGGAGAATTTTCAAGAACTTCTCAGACTGGTATCACCCTTTATCCAGAAACTGGATACCAAGTTTGGGCAAGCAATATCGCCAGAGCAATGCTTGTCTGTCACACTCCGGTACTTAGCCACAGGTTAGTCACAAAATGTATTCCTAAAGTTTATCTCTTATTTTAATTTGCTGTGAACCCTGGTTCCTCACCTGAGGTCTGGAAGTCAAATCTGGTGCTAAGATTATTATGAATTAGTTTTGCTTGGGACCAGAGAGGAAGTTTCACTTGTGTATCCTGGTAAAGATTCAGTTTAGAGCAGTGATAGTCAACCTGAGTGCATTATGCACCCGAAGGTGCCTTGAAATATACTTTATTAGAAAGCTAGCTCTTGTTTTTTCCTTTATACAGGAATACCCCAGTTATTGCCCTAAAAGTCATTGCGATTAATGAAACTGCGAATATCGGAGCAATTTTCCCCCAAATAATTAATGTAAATGAGGGGGATGTGTTCCCAGCCGACAACTTTGACCATATATTTTTTGATATAAGCATACAGTACTCCTCATTATCCAAGGGTTGTGTGTAATTTTTTTTTTTTTTTTTTATGGGGATTAGCCCACCCGGGCACAGGTCACTGACCCACATCGGGGCCTGGGGGGCAAAAATTTAATAATAATAGTAATTCATAGTAAATAAAATTTATAATAAAAAGTAAAATAAAATAATAATAATAACAACAACACTGTAATAATGATAATAAAGAAAAGAAAAACAATAATCAATAGTGAGAAATGCTATATGTATAGTATGTTGTGTTGTCAATAGTAAGAGAAACAATTGAGATCCTGCAATTGTGTGTAAATGAGGCAGAAAGACAGATCAGCAACCTGGGACTTGGTCACAATATTCGTGATACTGTAGTATGAGGAATAAATAAAAATTATACTAATATATAAAAGAAAAGAAAAAATACTGTATTGCTAGTTAGCAATAGTTTTACTGTGCATGGGAAACTGGAGTGGCTGAGATCTCTACCACCGCTTCCTCCTCCCACAATCCAGTAAGAAATGTTTTTATTATCTTTATTCTTTATGTTTTTTACCTTATAATAATTCTTGCTTTAAATTTTTCTTTACACATTTGTATGATGATTGAAAAATAACATTAATCAACTCACAACACGCTTGCACGTGGGTCGCTTCACCACATCTCATCACCACCACTCACTGTGACTCATCAACACCACTCGCTGTGACTCATCACCACCACACTCCCGTGACCATGACGCCACATAGTGAATGAGTTGCTACACTATCATGTGAGGTCCCTCATAACACCATCTGTGAGGGAATTACTACACCAAGTGGGGTCCCTCATAACACCATCTGTGAGGGAATTACTACACCAAGTGGGGTCCCTCATAACACCATCTGTGAGGGAATTACTACACCAAGTGGGGTCCCTCATAACACCATCTGTGAGGGAATTACTACACCAAGTGGGGTCCCTCATAACACCATCTGTGAGAGTTAATGCACCATGTAAGGTCTCTCATAACACCATCTGTGAGGGAATTACTACACCAAGTGGGGTCCCTCATAACACCATCTGTGAGGGAATTACTACACCAAGTGGGGTCCCTCATAACACCATCTGTGAGGGAATTACTACACCAAGTGGGGTCCCTCATAACACCATCTGTGAGAGTTAATGCACCATGTAAGGTCCCTCATAACACCATCTGTGAGGGAATTACTACACCAAGTGGGGTCCCTCATAACACTATCTGTGAGGGAATTACTACACCATGTGTTTGCTGTTCAACACCTCAGAGCATGTGACCTACGTGATCTCCACTGTAAATATTAATTTGTATGTTGACTGTATGTTCCTTTTCCTTTCTCAAATGGAAGCTTTTATCCCCCCTCCCCCTCCATGTCAACATAAGTAATACCGTAAGTCATTTCTGTCAACTGTATATTTTCATTCTTTGGGCTGCTGAAATTTTTCAATAAACTGTTAATTATTATTATTATTTATCTCACACCACCCACAACCCCCTCCTGCTCTCCCACTCCAGTGACCATTACAGTACCTCACACCACCCACACCCCTCCTGCTCCCCCACTCCAGTGACCATTACAGTACCTCTCACCACCCACCCCCTCCTGCTCTCCCACCCAGTGACCATTACAGTACCTCACACCACCCACACCCCCTCCTGCTCTCCCTCAGTGACCATTACAGTACCCTCACACCACCCACACCTCCTGCTCCCCCACTCCAGTGACCATTACAATACCTCCACACCCACAACCCCTCCTGCTCTCCCCTCAGTGACCATTACAGTGCCTCACACCACCCACACCCCCTCCTGCTCTCCCTCCAGTGACCATTACAGCTACCTCCACACACCACCCACACCCCCCTCCTGCTCTCCCTCCCAGTACCTGCAGCACCTCACACCACCCACACCCCCTCCTGCTCCCTCTCCAGCACCACAATACCCACCCACCCACACCCCCTCCTGCTCCCTCCAGTGACCATTACGTACCTCCCCACACCACCATTACACCTCCCCTCCCCCCTCCTGCTCCCCCTCCAGTGACCATGCAGCACCTCACCACCCACTCCTCCCTCCCTGCTCCTCCCCACTCCAGTACCATGCACAGTACTCCCACACCACCCCACCCCCCTCCTGCTCCCCACCTCCAGTGACCATTACAGCCTCACACCACCCACACCCCCTCCTGCTCCCCCCACTCCAGTGACCACAGTACCTCACACCACCACACCCCCCTCCTGCTCCCCACTCCAGTGACCATTACAGTACCTCCACGCCACCCACCCCCCCCCCTCCTGCTCTCCCACTCCAGTGACCATTACAGTACCTCACACCACCCACCTCCTGCTCCCCCCACTCCAGTGACCACACAGTACCTCACACCACCACCACCCCCTCCTGCTCCCCCACTCCAGTGACCATTACAGTGCCTCCACACCACCCACCCCCCCTCCCTGCTCTCCCCTCCAGTGACCACAGTACCTCCACCACCCACGCACCTCATCCTGGTGACCATTACAGTACCTCTTACCACACCAACCCCACCTCCTGCTCTCCCTCCCAGTGACCATTACAGTGCCTCACACCACCCCCCCTCCTGCTCTCCTCCAGGTACCATTACAGTACCTCACACCACCCCACACCCCCTCCTGCTCTCCCTCCAGTGACCATTACAGGTACCTCACACCACCCCCAGTGACCACAGCATCCTGCTCTCCCCATTACAGTACCACCACCCCACAACCCCTCCCTGCTCTCCTCCCACCCAGTGACCATTACAGTACCTCACACCACCCACACCCCCCTCCTGCTCCCCCACCCCATTACAGCCCTCACACCCACAACCCCCTCCTGCTCTCCCACTCCAGTGACCATTACAGTACCTCCACACCACCCACCCCCTCCTGCTCCCCCCCTCCAGTGACCATTACAGTGCCTCACCACCCCCAACCTCCTGCTCTCCCACTCCCAGTGAGCCATTACAGTGCCTCCCACCCCACACCTCCTGCTCCCCCTCCAGTGACCATTACGGTACCCTCCCACCACCCACACCCCCTCCTGCTCCCCACTCCAGTGACCATTACAGTACCTCCACCACCCACACCCCCTCCTGCTCCCCCACTCCAGTGACCATTACAGTACCTCCACCACCCACCCCCCCCTCCTGCTCCCCCCCCCCTCCACCATTACCAGTGACCATTACAGTACCTCACACCACCCACCCCTTCTTCTACCATGATTGCACAACTACATGGACATGAATACTTATCTTTAGAGTTTTGACCTTATGTAATCATCTATTTTTTTTTTTTTTTTTGCACATTCTGTATGAACAATTGTGTGTGCATGTAACAGGGTAAAATAAATTGAATAAAAATAGGTATAACTACTCGAAATAATGAGTTGAAATATAACAAAAATGCAACTCAAACGTTGGCCCAGTAAGGGGAGAAATAAGGTATTGCAATTATCGAGGTTGCGAATAGCGAAGTACAGTATTCCTGTACTTTAGTTATTTATTTAATTATTTATTTTCTAAATCTAACACCTTTACAAGTGGTTGGTAGCTGTTTTAGGTATAAAATGTATGCTACTATTTGTATTTGATTTTTGCTTCTTAAGGTCAAGTTCGAGCTTCGTCAAGTCATGACTCTAAACTGCACTTTTATCTTTATCCCAAATTGAAATCATCCTTTTTGAATTACAGGAGAATCTTGTCAGTCATTGGAATTCCAGTACAGGATAAACCACAACTCAATCTCCAGCATAATTCCTGAAGTGTGTAGGGCCTTGTACACAGCCCTTAAAGGCACCTACCTTAAACTCCCCACAACTTCAGATGAGTGGCAAGACGTGGCAAGTACCTTTTACACTTTGTGGAATTTTCCAATGTGCATAGGAGCCCTCGACAGAAAACGCTTCCTTGTAACAAAGCAACCAAACTCTGGATCTGAATACTGTACCTACAAATCCCATCACAGCATCATTATGCTAGCCCTAGTTGATGCTAATTACAAATTTTTGTCTGTTGATATTGGAGCCCAGGGCCTGGCAAGTGATGCTGGTGACTGGGATAAATGCACTCTCAGGGGATACTTAGAAGAGAATAAGCTTCAAATTCCAGCACCTGCATCATTGCCTTTTTCAACTGTCCAGTCTCCATATGTGATCGTTGGAGATGATACATTTCCACTCAAGACGTACCTGATGAAGCCCTATCAAGGTAAAAATATGACTGCAGACAAAATTATTTTCAATTGCAGGTTGTCACGAGCAAGAAGTGTGTCTGAAACTGCCTTCGTGATACTATCAACCAAATTTCGGGTGTTTCAGCAACCTATAAGCTTAAGGCCTGACTGTATCAAGCAGATCATATTTGCAAGTGTGGCACTACATAATTACTTGAGAGTGAACTGCAGAACACCTTTGGCACCAGAACTCTTGGAGAAGGAAGACATCAATCGTGGCATGCTTGTTTCTAGACACTGGCAGGAGGCACATCTAACTGAATTTGAGAAACTTCAGGCAATTGGCAGGGGACATTCAAATGATGCAAAAACAGTAAGAGAGAACTTCAAGGACTATTTTATGAACAGGGGTCGAGTGCCATGGCAGGACAGGTTGGCTCAATAGTATTTCTTTCATTCCAAATTAGGGAAGGCTATGGCAATTTAGGTTAAGTTTGAGAAGGACAATGTTAGGTTAGTAGGTCATATTTGGTGAGGATGAGTTAGATATAGTTATGTAAGAGCGCACAACACAAGCTGCCACCCTTTAAGGGCTTGGCACTCTTACAACAACTTACGTTAATACTCTGACCTGGTAGCGTGACGCGAGAGGAAGGCCCATGGGTACATGTAATTATAGTATCGAGCATTAGGGAAAGAACAATGGTGAATACTATAGGTGAATCATAGACCCAACATACAAATACACTGTTTATTAAAACACAAAAATGGTTACAGAAAAGACCTTGTATGCACCCAAAATAGGAACTCCTGGTACCATGCCCTCAGGCTCAATTTACTTGCACCACTACTGGGTGTACCCACACCAAAACACACATAAACTCTCACAGCACCTTAGCACCATTAAAACCAGTAGCACTTGCCAGTACAACACTCAATACCCAGGGGCAATACTCCAGCGGCCGCCATGGGAGTCTCATCACTAAGTGACACCTTCCAACAAACTCCGATAATTCCGGTGGACTAACACCACTACACAAATAGCTCTACTGAGTTATGTACGGTACTCATCCACCAATGACGGGGCTGGCAGTTGTTTGTGGGGCTTGATGATCCGGGTTCACCACGTGGGCATAGCGTTAGGGGAATACTGGCCAGCTATGGGGCCCATAGGTGGTAGTGGAGCTTCTGACAGTCGGGGTTCACTGGGATAACCGATTCTACTGGACCTCAGACATCTCCCCAGACAAGTGGATGCGTCATCCACGCTACAGACACGGCCTAGGCTGCGATAGGGACCTGTGGGTGGAAGATCGTGGCGCTTACTCATTTGAAAAATGAACCGCCGTTTCAAAGGGACATTAAGGATGTAAAAACTTCACTCGAAGCACATTAACTACGTTACTGTAACACTTGCACAATCAAACTATTAATTAGGTCAAATCACTTAAAAATGGCGAATTACAACTCGGAGAAGGTGGAATGACTTACCTGTGGGTGGAGGATCGTGGCGCTTACTGGTTTGAAAAACGAACCGCCGTCCTCCACCCACGCCAAAGTCACGGATTCCACCTACTTAACCATTTCACTGAATTACGTTACTGTACACCCTGACGTTTGAAACTGAGACTACGAACTCAGTTTCATTCCCTACTATTATCTTTACAAACAATGCTCTGACTTAGCTATCAAAAGCAAGAATTAAATTGATCACAAAAGATTGGATGGCAACAGATCCCAACAAGCAGCGCCATACTACAAACACGAGGAGCAGATTTAAAAGTTCCCTTCAGGAATTTTAACTAATTCCTTAGTTAAGCTCCCTACAACAATTTCACTATGATTATCAGGGTCTCTGATATTCATAGGAGAAAAAAGGGTCTACAGGTCTCGGTAGATGCAAAAGGGTTTACAAATTCGGTCAACACAAATACGACATCTTGATGAGGTCATCAAAGAAACAGAGAAAACGGAGGACATTTCCACTGGGAGACTCAGATGGTTTTGTGGATGTGTAAGCGTAATATGAATCATTAGGTTTTACCAGGCTAGCCATCATTACAATCATGACAGTTAGGTAGGGATAGTGTATGTTAGGTCAAGTTTAAGTATAAATTATTCTCATCATTGTAATTAAAGTTATTTTTTAATTTGATGTACTGTACTTTGTTTATTTTATTTTTAATATTTCCAGCTGTGAACTACCGTAATCATATTCTATTCAACTCATTGTACAGTTTAATACCCTAAGTTAAATTATTAATTGTCATGTTTGCAGTACAATATTCTAATCAGTTGTGTATCAATAATATCTGAACAAACTGAGTATTGTTTCATCAGTTACTCCCATGGATAATAAAAGTCTTTTAAGATATTTATTGACTTAATTGTTCACAATATAAGAAAACCATTACATTTCCTCACCCATGGCCTTTTTTTAGGCCCAAGCTATTTTGATGAGTGCCATGTAGCAATTGTAATGGAAATTATGTAGATCAGACTGGGAAAGCATTGCAACTCAGAATTAAACAGCACAAGTACAATATTAGAACAGCATCTGAAAGCAGTGCACTTTTCGTTCATATAAGGAATAATAATCATCCCATGGATTGGAAAACAGTTTAGAAATGTATAAATCAACATGTGTCACAGAAAGACTTCTGGTTGAAGCAAGTTTGATTCAAGAAATTAATTCTATAAACCTTAGTGATGGTCAGTACAAAACTGATATGTTAACACAAATTTATTTGTCAGTGGCCCTAAGTTAAAAATGCTTTGAAAACATTTGAGGTAGATGTAGGATAGATGATTAGTGGGTCTCATATTTTGGACCTGATTTAATATGACTTATGTCGCCCTTTCTTATAAGCTCCTCTTGTGTTAGCGGTGGTGGTGGTGTGTGGATTAGTGGATGTCATGTTTTTGACCTGACGTCATGTTTTGTAAGGTCACCCTGTGTACATAAGCCTCTCTCAGTCTTTGTAATTCAGTTGCCTCTGAAGATGTCTTGAATAAAAACAAAAGCTAAGGTGCTCCATTGTTTCCCTTTTTCCTGTGATTTTAACAAGATTTATCTTATCCACGTCAAAATCGTGGATCGACATGATATATGTGGCAAATAAAACACTTGGTTGCTGCATCCAAGCTTTACTTGACTCATTTTACTACTTTTCTGAAATAACACAAAAGCAAATGTTGTAACAAATCAAAGAGGAAACAACAATAAACATAATATAACATAGTGGTTTTATCCTAATAATGAAATAAACTTTGTTCCCGACGCTCAACGGTGCTGTCGGAGGAAGAACATTGATTTCAAAGTGATCCTGGACACTCTATGTTTCTAATTGGACGCCACCTTAATGTACAAGTTATCTTCCTTCCTCCTAACACCACATCACTTTTGCAGCCACTTGACCACAAATTCATCAGTAACGTTAAACTGTTCTACTATCAGTCACTCTATAAAGACTTTCATCAGCAGACAGACTCATTAGTTGAGTTACAACAAATCAAGGCAGAACTCTCTGACAGTGACCAAGCTCTACCAGCCAACCAGGAGGAGGAGATAGTAGATGATCTGACTCCTAGCACCTCACACGCTCCACCCCACAACCGTGAAGTTTTATCAGTTTGTGAATTTTGGAAGAAATATAATATTAAAAATGCAGTGGACAGAATTGTTCAGGCAGGGTGTAAGATTAATGTTGCAACAGTGCTACACGCTTGGAAGCCTTTGTTTGCTAATTCCGAGATAATTGGGGCAGAACAGAATGCGGCAAGCAGGGAGAGGCAGTCCGTGGCGGCAACACTTATGGACACAGTGGAGGCAACGCAGTCAATCCCAGCACCGGGATTTTCATATGTTCAGGTTGAAGATTTGCAAGAAATCATTGGTCAACATCAGCAGCAACTGACAACTGAAGAACTGTTGGAGGATGATGAAGAACAGCAACCTACACAGGAGGATGACATTAAGCCTGGTGAGCCTACAACACGCCAGCTGACTGAGTTGCTCACAAACATCGCACGTCTCGGTGAACAGCTAGAAGAATGCGATACCAGGCCTCATCCTCGTGTGCTCTGCCCTTGATAAGGGTATGGAGGAATATAAGGCCTTGTACATGTCCCGTGTTAATGCTCGTCAGCAGCCTTTATTACTCGGTACCTGCGCAAGGCCCAGCCTGTTAATGCCTTGGCAAACATCACTTAGATGATGATGGCACCACCGATGATGATATTGATGTGTTGGGTGACTTACTGGTGGTAGAGCTGCCTTAAGACTTTGAGGGATTTGATGCTGAGGTAAGAGGAGGGGGCAGTATATATATATATATATATACAGGTAGTTCTGCTATAACGCGATAATTGTGTTCTTGTAAAATATCGTGTTATAGAAAATCGCGTAATAGAAATAACAGGGCTTATGGAGAAAATAGGGTTAGGTGCAGATTACTCGAAATCGAAAAAATTTAGTAGTTAGCCTAACACAAAGGATAGCACAGTCTAAATAAATGTTACATTCATATCTAATAATGAAATCATACAGTAAATTTAACACTTTACCTTGAAAAAATATGAATGTAACTTGATGGGGGAGAAGGGTGATTTTGAGGTTGATAACATCAAGCTTCTCTTCAAGTCTTATATCCTTTCTTTTACGATAATCACCGGGAATTCTATCATCAGAATGCTTTTTGGAGATATTCTTCTTTACCATATTCACAGTTAATACCACAAAATTGGAGAAATAGTAAGCAAAAATCGCGTTATAGCAAACAAGCGATCGCGTTATACAAATATTGTTCCGAATTCATAAATCGCGTTAGAGCAAATTCGCGTTATCAAAACACGCGTTATAGCAGAACTCACTGTATATATATATATATATATATATATATATGACGTCAGTGATAACGCAACAAAGACACACTGCGCAACCTTACCGCGCGGCTTGCCCAAGCGGAGGGAGGAGGAGGGAGAGGCGAGGAGCACAGGCAGGCAGGCGGGCGCGTGGGCAAAATCTAAAAATAGCATCTGGCAAGGCACCGCGTATATGCGAAAACGCGCTAAGTGAAACCGCGTTAGGCGGTGCCTTGCCAGAGCTGAACTTTCACTTAACACGGATTTTTTCCACATATACGCGGTGAGTGTCCAGCTCGAGATGCTATTTTTAGATTTTGCCCACGCGCCACGCGCCCGCCTGCCTGCCTGTGCTCCTCGCCTCTCCCTCCTCCTCCCTCCGCTTGGGCAAGCCGCGCGGTAAGGTTGCGCAGTGTGTCTTTGTTGCGTTATCACTGACGTCATATGACGTATCGGACTGTGATTGGCCATGCATCCCTACCCCCCTCTGCTGCTAGCTGTAATTGGCTTAAAGTATTATGACGTGACCACCCCGGGGAGGGAGGGAGGGAGGAGAGACGACGCTTGACCTAGCCGCGGCAGTTTCATCCCTCAAGGCCACCCCGTGTTAACGCGCATCCATTGTTCCGTAAAATGGCTTCCGCCGGACCACCACCGCCCCCAGAGAGAGACCTTTCCTTACCTGGACCCAGCGGCACTAAGCCAAAGAAGACACGACGTTCATTAAGCTACGAGGTGAAGTACCAAATTGTTCAAGATTTGGAGAAAGGAAGACGGCAAGTTGATCTCGCGCGCCAGCATGGCGTCAACGAATCTACGATTCGTACGATCAAGAAGGATGCAGCCAAGATCAAAGAGCACATGAAAATCACAAAGTCTGCAGGTGCTTCATCTATCAGGTATTGCCAGAACAGGGTGCTGGCAAAAGTGGAAAATTTGCTGGTGAGTTATTTGGTGCGTCAGGCGCGACGCAACATGGCGGTGGACACGCGCTCAGTGCAGGAGTACGCACGTGAGCTATACGCAGCAGTGACACGTAAACTGGGAATTGCAGAGCCCAAACCCTTCAATGCTTCCTCTGGTTGGCTGCATAGGTTTAAGAAGAGGAACAAGATCACCAACATCAACATTGGTGGTGAGGAAGCGAGTGCTGACCGTGTGGCGGCTAGAGATTTTCCTCCGTTTTTACGTGAGATTATGGAGGAAGGACAGTACAGTGACGACCAGGTGTTTAACATGGACGAATCTGGTCTTTTCTGGAAAAAGTTACCTTCCAAGACCTTCGTTGTCCAGTCTGCCAGCAAGGTAAGGGGTCGGAAGTTGCAGAAGGAACGCATCACCGTCCTGTTTACCACCAATGCCTCCGGTACCTGTAAACCAAAGTTATCGGTGATTCACAAAGCCCGCAAGCCGCACGCCTACAAGAATATGGACATGAACAAGCTTAATGTCCACTGGCTAACCGCACGTAAGGCGTGGATGTCCTCTTCTCTGTCCCTCTTCTGGTTTGACAACTGTTTTGTTCCTGACGTGCAGAAATTCTGCGAGCAACAGAATGTTCCATTCAATATTTTGTTGCTCCTTGACAACGCACCTGGACACTCGCCCCTACTTATGGATCGTCACCCCAACGTAAAAGTGGTCTTCCTTCCTCCCAACACTACGTCATTAATCCAGCCCATGGACCAGGAGTTGATCTGCAATGTGAAAGCTGCGTACTCTGCAAAGAAGTTCAAGCTCCTGAACGACTCTACCAACACCAAGGATGAGTTGCGTAAGCTGGGTGACACCGACAGCGAGAGCAAAAGCGACGAGGACAAGGAACAAGAGGCGGTGACTCAAGAACTTCTCGTCAAACAATTTTGGAAGAAGTTTAACGTTAAACAAGCTGTAGACTTCTTGGTGGAGGCATGGGATCTGCTGACTATTGCTACGATTCGTCACGCATGGAGACATGTGTTGCATGGCATACCAGGTGAGAGGAGGAGTGAACCTGTGACTGGTCAGGTTCAGACTGTTGCAGTAGCAGTGGACCTTGCCAGAGAAGCTGCGCTCAATATTACAGCTGAAGGCTTCTCCGAGACCACCAACGAAGACATCCTGGAGGTGATCAAAGATCCTGAAGTGACTGCCGACGAGATGTTGGAAGAAGAACACGCCAGTGAAAAGGAGGAAGAAGGTGCGTCATTCTCCGAAGAACCTAGTTTAAGTCATAGTGATATTAAGTGTGCCATAGAGTTTACAGAAAAAATTAAGTCCGTCCTTTCCCGCGACAATGACGATGAACGCTATGAAGTCTTCCATACCCGACTGGTGCAGGCTATGGAGCCGTACATCAAGGTGTATCACGACAACATCAACACCAGCCGTCAGCAAAGCATAACCGAGTTCTTCGCCCGCAACCCACCACAGCCAGCCCAAGCCAGTGATAGTGAAAGTGAAGTTGACTTTGAGGGATTTGTCAGGGAAGCCCTGACAACTGTAAGTGACAGTGATGTTGATTCACCTAGTAACGGTGATTCACCCGAGGGCCAGTAATCTGCCCTCTGCCTCGGAACCAGCCTCCATCCCCGTATGCCGACCCATCTCTTCTACTACCGTAAGTGTTCCACAAAATTTTTCGTTTTTTAACCTATTCTTTATTTTTCCTATGTTAACCTTTATCTTTCCGAACCTAACCTCTTCTATATTACTTGTTTTTTCATACCATCATAAAGTTAAGATAGAATTTTTACTACAACATAGTTATGTGTCGTCAAAAAGTGGAGTTTGGGGGTCGGGCTGGGTTCTATTGGAATTAATCCCATATGTTCTGTTGTTCACTTAACGCGGGACCCTCTGGGTTCAATTGACCGCGTTAAGTGGGGTACAACTGTATATATATTTGTGTAATAAATGTATGTAGTAAGTACGTACCGTAATCTTTTTCACTCAAATCCTAATGAAACACCACAATTAGAATACGGTGGTAGCTGTTGGCAGCTGTTGTATAAACAGTGGGAACACAGTCCCACCACCGAGACGAGGGAACACTCCCACCACCGATCGTCTCGTGCGAAGCAAGCGTATAAATTAAAGAAAATACTTGCAGTGTGTTTAATATGTTACAGTATATTATAAATAAATAAATAAACAAATAAATCGGTAAATCCATTTCAAGTAAATGGAAAAATTTTACTCGACACAGACGCTTCAGTGACATCACTAGTGTTTACACTACACCAGCGGGTAACATTTGATGACATTACTTGAAGTGAATTGGCCTTATTTTAAAAAACCAAGGATGGTTGGTAAAGGACTACTGAGTCAGTGGGTAAGTGTCACATTTGGGGTACTGGTCTTATACAGCGAATAGAGCTCAAAAGCTACTTTTTAAATGGAAATTTGGGGGGGCCGTCATATGCACCCCGACGCCTTATAGGCCGAGATATACGGTATTGAATAGTACAACCTTCTTGATATTTACTCAAATGGTAATGAATTTAAGCCCTAAAACCGATTACTGTATTGGCGGACTAATACTACAGCTGGTGAGCAGCCGAAAGCAGGCGAAAACATATTGGGAAAAATTCGTAAGGAATTGGTTAACCAATTTTTTTTCGTTAACCGAATTGAATATTCTTATGGAAGGAAATTCGTTAACCGAAATTTCGTTAACTGAGGGATCCTTGTACTATAACGGGTTATTCTTTTGTGACCGACATCCACAGAGAAACGGTGGGCAAAGTGTGCAAGACGTGTGTTACGAGCCCACGGCCTTGCCGGCAGTACACAGGATGCCAAATCCACCAAACAATGCCCGTTAAAGTACCTGTAGAAGAGAGAGTGAAGCAACATTGCGGCAAAGAGAAAGGGAAGAAAGATTATCAACTAAAGCAGGAGAGTTAATAAGACGAAATACCTTTGATTCCACCCTATTTAACAGCTGGACAGAAGAGCTACCCCAGATATGAGAGCAGTACTCCAAGTTAAGACGAATGAATCCCTTATATACTTGAAGCAACTGCTCAGGAGTGAAGTAGCTACGGCATCTGTACAGCATTCCCAGCTTTCGGGAGGCAGCTTTTGCAATGTTGTGGATGTGTGGCTTCCATGACATATTAGAGGAAATGGTGTGGATGACCTCTTAGACATGACTGATCAAGAAATGGAAGAGGAGGAGGTTGCCCAAGAAATCAAAGACATGTCAATGAAAAGCATGGCAACCTTTTTTTCAAATGATGAAAAACTTGTGCAAGAAGCAATAGACATGGACATCAGTTTGGACAGAAGCCTGCAGTTTAAATGTGAATTAGAAGATATTCTTGCAGCCTACAAGGAGGTTAAGGCAAAAAAGCAACGGAAAGCAAAACAGACCAAAATGCTGAAATTCCTAAGGCCTTTCCACCTACACTCCCATTCCACCTGCCTCTCCTAAACCTTTCACCTCCACCCACGACCCTGCTGCCTACCCAGGATCCTCAACCTCTAGCACACCCTCACCACTGGTGTTGTCTGATGGGGCTGATGAGGACAGCCCTCTTAGACTGAGAACTGCACCTCAGCAAGGCAAGATCTTCTCTGCTCCCGCGGTACTACGTGAACCTGACGATGAGGCTGACCTGTGACCAGGCGAAGGTCGTAAGACTGTATCCAGTCACATGTCCTTCGTGCAAGCAACTAAACCTCCTTGTCCTCAGGAAGTTTTTTGACTCCTTAGGAATCAGGGGGGTGACAAGGGTCGTCCACAGACCAGTGAGTGGTGGCCTTTTTGTCACCTTCGCGGAATGGGGACAGGCCCAGCAAATAGCCAATATAACAGAAATTAACGGGATCAAGATACTAGTGGAAGCTCGCACAGAGGATAACTTGGTGTTGGGAGTCATCTCCCACACCAAGATAGAACACCTTGAAAAAGAAGAACTGGCCGAGCTGATTGGAGACCAGCTCTCAATAGTTGAAATGAACTGTAGTTTGAGCTGATCCCCATCTAAGCTATTATATGTCTTATTTGTGTCACTTATGTTACTTGTATATTATTTGTAATTCGTAACCCATTCCCCAAATATGTAACTGTATATTTTCAGCCTTCTGGCTGCCAAGCTCTTTCAATAAACCGTTAATTATTATTTATTATTATTATTATTAAACTGACCAGCGTAACTGCACTGGTTGGTTACCCAAAGAATCTACCAAGTACTGTATTGCTGGGATAGGAGAACATCCCAGTAAGACTGTATGAAAGAAGACCAACAAGGTGTTACAAATGCCAGAGGTATGGCCATCTGGCAGGGAAGTGTCGAGCTCGGGAGGTCTGTTGCAGTTGCGGGACACCCGGACACCAGCACACCAACTGCTCGGCAGCCGCCAAGAAATGCGCAGCTTGTGGTGGCTCTCACTCCTCTTCTGACCGGGAGTGTCCCAAGTGGAGGGAGGAGTGTAGGGGGGCTAAGTAGCGAAGCAAGAAAAAAATGAGCTACAAGGAGGCTCTCCTCGTAGTGAAGACCGAAGAAAAGAAGAATCAAGTCCCCAACAAGACCACAGAAAAGAAAAATCAAGACCCCAAGAAGACCACAGAAAAGAAGCCAAAATTAAACAAGACTGTAACATTAAGAACATCAGTGTATTTAGACTTTTACGAGAATATACCAGAACAAGAACCAAAAAGAAGAATGGAAATTGAAAAGCAAAAAGAACAAAAGGAAGAAGTCCAAAGAAAACGACTGGAAAAAAACAGCTTCGGCCGAAATAGCCTAACGGCGAAGTGGCCAGTAATCCCCAAAACATGGAACAGCCCTCTGATGCCAGCCTCTGTGATGTCAGCCCACTTGATGTCACTCTCCCTGAGATGGAATCCAACCCTGATGATCCTGCAAATGTCACTATAACACCATCACCCACTATATAAAACCTCTACCACCACCTCCATCATCTCTTCTAACCAAGCTGATGTATCTGCTTTTATTGTTAAGTACACATTACTGTACCCTTGCTTTATCAATCATTTTATAAATAAAAGTTGTCCTCAAATTATGGTGAAAATGGGTATGGAACTTTTCATTTTGGTTTATGGAACACATCCAAATTTTTCGCATTAACTAAGCTTTCAGTATACAGTACTGTGCTCGAATTCGGTTTATGCAAGGGGTTTCGGGAACGCATCCCTCGCATAGATCGAGGACCTACTGTACAGTACTGTATATGGTAACACCATGGCAGGTGGCCATGACAAAGTGTAAAGCTTATGCTTTGTAGTAAGACCTTTACGGAAGAAAATAACGGCAATTACCATCACGTTTCCAATAGAAACCACTTACTTCTGATTACTTTGAACACTTTCCTGTAATGCAATTCACACTGTACAATACCATTTTTCAAAACTAGATAATGTAAAACATTATACACTTACACTGAATAATTTCAACTTTAGCGCATCTGCACACATGTAAATGTTCATATTCATACACTTATAATTATGTGGATTTCTTAATACTGTACAGTGGTCCCTCGGTTAACGAACACAATCCGTTCCAGCAGGTTGTTCGTTAACTGAAAAATTCGTTAACCGAAACCATTGTTTCAATGGGTTTTTGGGTAATTGGTTCCAGCTCACCGAAAATTGCCTAAATTCAACAAAAATGGTAGAAAAGTTCACTTACTTTGAGGTGTGTATGTAGAAGGCTCCTGGATGATGATGATGATGATGCTGGGAATTAGAATGGGGGTGGAGGAGAAGGAAGAAGAGAAGTCACACCCATGGCACCATTTCACCCATAAAATTTTAGTTCTCTTGGTGTATTTCAAGATTATTTTCTTTAAATCAACACTGCACTGCATTATATATTGTCAATATGTAAAATATATTTCAAAATGACCAATAATTTGCTTGGAAACACAGAAAAAAAGCGTTTAGTTGAAGAGAGTCTCAAGCAAGATGTTACCTCCAGTGAAAACAGAGAGACTAACGCCTGTTTGCTGTGTTAAGAGGCTGGATGCCGCGCATTAAACTAGTCACTTAACCTTCAATTATGTTCAATAATTGTTAAAATGACTAAAAAATTGAATATTAAACTTTTAAAATTATTGAATAGTATAAACTTTTAAAATTATTGAATAGTAGCCTATACACTTTTTGATATTTACTAAAATAGTAAGGAATTTAAGCCCTAGAACTGATTAATGTATTGGCGGACTAATACTAAAGCTGGTTAACCGGCCAGTGCAAGCGAAAACATGTTGAGGTCGGTTTGTAAGAAATTCGTTAACCGAATTTTTGTTCGTTAACCGAATTTAAGAATCTTATGGGAGGCAGTTCGTTAACCGAGGGACCACTGTACTTGTACAGTTGTACCCCACTTAACGCGGTCAATAGAACCCAGAGGGTCCCGTGTTAAGTGAAATCCGCGTTAAGTGAACAACAGAACATATGGGATTAATTCCAATAGAAACCAGCCCGACCCCCAAACTCCACTTTTTGAAGACACATAACTATGTTGTAGTAAAAATAACATCTTAATTTTATGATGGTACATGCACACAATTAATACTTAAGAGAAATAGAGAAATACAGTCGCCAAGTTAATGTCCATTCAAATAATGGACTCAACTCCCTCCCCCTCTTCTCACACTACACTGCTGGCTCTTCCCTCTGAGAAATTTTTTGGGGAAAACCACTAAATTTTAATAAATAATACCTCAAACTAAAGTTAGGATAATACAATTGACATTGCTGGATTCCTTGTAAGACCAGGAATATTTTGAATATAAATGTCATATATTTTGCACAAAAGATAACATATTTACTAGAGAAAACATTTTATCTAAAATTTGTATGTCTAATGCAAAATATATGATGTTTATATTCAAAATGATCACCAAATTATAAGAATTCCAGCAATGTAAATTATATTCTGGCCGGGTAATTTGTATGAATTTTATGAGCTAAAACAAATATCTTCAGTTAATAAAAAAAAAAATATTCTTCAGGACACTATCTGTCAATCAAAGTACCCCACCTTGCCTCCCCCCTCTTCCAACCGCGCGGTCAGTCCCAACCCTCCCCCCCACCCCCCACCAATCCTCCCTTCAAGAGAAGAGTGGGTGAAAAAAATAAATTTTAACATTTTGTATTAAATAATACCTCAGATTAAAGTTAGGATAATATAATTGACATTGCTGGATTCCTTGTAAGACCAGGAATATTTTGAATATAAATGTCATATATTTTGCACAAAAGATAACATATTTACTAGAGAAAACATTTTATCTAAAATTTGTATGTGTAATGCAAAATACTGTTTATGATGTTTATATTCAAAATGATCATCAAATTATAAGAATTCCAGCAATGTAAATTATATTCTGGCCAGGTAATTTGTATGAATTTTATGAGCTAAAACAGGCAGTCAGGCAGGGTGGCGGGTGGGGCAAATCTAAAAATAGCGTCTCGAGCCGGA
Source organism: Homarus americanus (assembly GCF_018991925.1). Taxonomy (NCBI): domain Eukaryota; kingdom Metazoa; phylum Arthropoda; class Malacostraca; order Decapoda; family Nephropidae; genus Homarus; species Homarus americanus. The sequence continues at coordinate 1,799,451 of NW_024749657.1, read as the reverse complement.
CACTCACCGCGTATATGTGGAAAAAATCCGTGTTAAGTGAAAGTTCAGCTCTGGCGAGGCACCGCGTATATGGTAAAACGCGCTAAGTGAAACCGCGTTAGGCGGGGTAATACTGTATTTATATATGATATTTACACAATTCTATTACACTTTATTAATGCTTTTGGGTGTGGTACTGTTTAAAGCATGGGTCAAGGCAGAAAGCATTCGACCTAGTCGACCACAATATAATCATCAACAAAGCTATTGACCTCGGGCTTCGGAGAAGTCTTATACCATGGCTTACAGACTTCCTCAGTGACCGACGCCAAGCTGTACGCTTCCGAGGGGCTGTCTCCACCTTTCAGTCACTCACCTGTGGCGTCCCCCAAGGCACCAAGATGGGACCACTCTGCTTCCTTATGCTCATCAATGATGCCCTAAGAGAAACCCCTGCTCGCTGGAAATATGTCGACGACTCCACCATTGGGATCAGCGTCAACAATTCTGCTCCCGACTATACCGCCCTTCAAGATTTATTGAACAGTCTCCAAAACTGGACCACCAACAACCATGTCACCATCAACCATACCAAGACCATGGTTATGCACATCAACCTCTCCGACATTGTCCCACCTCCTTCCATTACTTTAGGTCCGAACACTCTCCAGGTTGTAGATTCCACGAAGCTCCTCGGCGTCACCATAGACAACAAACTAAATTGGAAACCACACGTCAGTGAAGTTGTCAAATCCTCCAGTTTCCGTCTCCACCTCCTCCGCCGACTCAAGTCCCTCGGAGTTCCTGCACCCGAGCTCCTCAGTGTTTACACAACATTCATACTTCCCAAGCTCACCTATGCCTCCCCTACCTGGTCTTCCTCCCTAAATGCCACACAACATAAACACCTAGAAAAAGTGCAAAAGAGGGCATGCAAGATTATTCTCTCCCCTTCCTACTCCACATATCAAGAAGCGCTCAACACACTGACCCTTTCGACTCTCACTGACCATCACCACGACCTCATCTGCAAATTTGGTAAGAAGCTTCTACACCATCCTCGACACCGGCTCCTACTACCACCTGAGATCCCTAGCCCGAGAATTGCTGTTCGACACCACAACCGCATCCAGCCCATACGTGCACGAACTGATCGCTATAAGAACAGCCCAGTCCCAACCATTGTAAAAATTATCAATAACTTGTAATAAACCAGTGTATTCACTCCCAGTAAATACTACTTCTTGCATTGTCACTATGTTGAAATGCCCTGTAGTTTGAGCTTTTCCCCATCAAGTTATTATATATCTTATTTTTATCACTTATGTTACTTGTATATTATTTGTAATTCAAAACCCATTCCCCAAATATGTAACTGTATATTTTCAGCCTTCTGGCTGCTAAGCTCTTTCAATAAACCGTTAATTATTATTATTATTATTATTATTAAAGTAGTACAGTATCACATTTCACATAAATGTACAGTCAACAGCAGAAATTCGTCCTTAACCAACCTGCATGATACAAGGCAGGTGATTTGGTAAATCTGTACAGTAAGTCCTCGCTTAACGTTGTTTTGGTACTACATTTGGTACTACATCGCTAAACTTTAGATACCAAAAATTCGTTTAACGTCCCGCAGATTCGGTACGTCGTTTTGTGTTGTCACGGATTACTTTTTATGGCGCATCACCCTCTCTTACCTGGCCGAATTACGCTCTCTCGGCTCGGCGCGCTACACTCACTCCCGGAACGTCACAGCGACCCCAAGCGACGCTAAGCCAGTCTCTGTTACGACTTCACATCATTTGTGTGCGCTTTAGTGCTTTTGCTCTAAAACTGTACTCTAACTATTTGAAATGGCTTCCAAGCGCCCATCAAGTGCTACTGATGCTAGTGTAGTGAAGAGACAACTTAAGACCATTACCCTTGCTACGAAAATGGATGTATTATCCCGATTTGAAAAAGGGGAACGTGCTGTGGACATAGCCGCTGTGCTTGGTCTAACCCCCACAACGGTGCGCACTATCTGGACCAACGCTGACAAGATTCAGGTTAGTACTGGAAGAGGTATTTCTCTGAGTGCAACTAAGACGACTCGTATTAGAAGCAATTTGATAGAAAAGGTGGAAAAGATGCTGGCTATGTGGATGGAGGACCAGAATTAACACAATGCCCCTGTGAGCCTTATGGTTATCCAGCATAAAGCCAGATCCTTGTTTGACGACATGAGGAAAACAGAGGGTGAAGGATCGAAGGAAGAGACTTTTATGGCCAGTTGAGGATTGTTTCAACGGTTTAAGCGTCGTTATAACTTTCATAACATTAAGATGACTGGTGAAACTGCCAGTTCAGATATGGTTGCTGCCGAGACATTCTTGCCAGAATTAAAAAAACATTATCCAAGAAGGAGGCTACTCAGCGAAGCAAATCTTCAGTGTGGATGAGACTGGTATCTTTCGGAAGAGGATGCCTGAGAGGACCTATATCTCCAAGGAGAAGAAAAGAGCGCCAGGTTTTAAAGCGGCAAAAGACCACTTGATGCTGCTGCTTGGCGCGAACACTGCCGGTGACTTCAAGCTGAAGCCGATGTTGATTTCTCGCGCTACCAACCCACGGGCCCTGAAAGGTTACTCTAAGAATCACCTTCTAGTGATCTGCAAGGCAAATAAGAAGGCATGGATAACCGACGCCATATTTAGCCTGTGGTTAAACGTGTATGCCGTCCCTGCAATGAAGGAATACTGTGCCAAGGAGAACCTAGACTTCAAAATTCTTCTGATTGTTGACAATGCTCCAGCTCATCATCCCAATCTCGACGACTTGCATGACAGTGTAAAAGTTGTATTCCTGCCTCCCAACACAACAGCACTGATGCAGCCTATGGACCAAGGCATCATCGCCGCATTCAAGGAATATTATTTACGCCGTACCGTGGCCCAGCTGCTCAAGGCTACAGACGGAGAAAATAAACCCACAATCCGAGAATATTGGCAGGGCTACAACATTCTTCATGCAATTGACAACATTGGCAAGGCATGGGAAGAGGTTTCAGAAAGTCGCCTGAATGGTAACTGTGGCCCACGTGCGTCAACAGTTTTACAGAATTCACGGACTTAGTCCCAGCAGTGAATGGGAATATCCTCAGCTTGGCTAAACAGGCAGGCTTTGATGAGCTGGAATCAGAGGATACTGAGGACATCCTGGCATCCCATACAAAAGAGCTCACCAACGAAGATCTGCAACAACTAACAGAACACAGTCCCGTTGAAGACGACGACGACGACGAAGAAAACCCTCAACGAACGCTAACTTCCAAGAGGATGGCAGAATCGTTGAACATGTTCCAGCAAGCAATGCAAATCCTTTTAGATGATGACCCAAACAGAGAATGTAGCTCAAAGGTTCGACGCAGTATTGATGACAGTCTTGATTGTTACACTGAGATTTATAAGAAGAAGAAGAGTAGCACCAAGCAGTCAATGCTGGATTCATTTTTTCGTTGCGGGACGGCAGAAGCAGCTTTTTCACAACAGCCAGCAGCCGAGGAGGAGCAAACAACAATGGAGGAGGAGCAAACAAGAACGGAGGAGGAGCAAGCAGCGGCAGAAGAATCCCAGTCAGACCAGGAGGAGGAGGAGACAGCCGCAGTCTCAGTGACTCACCACCACCCTCCTCCCCTCCTGCCATCTGCCTCCACTGCTTCATTACCCACCACACACTCGCTCTACCACCTCCGCCCATCGGTGAGTACCAATACAAACTTAGTAGTTATATATGTATGCACTATTTTCTATTGAAATGGCAATGATTTTCTGTATATATAATGTATTTCATGCGGCAAAGGGAGGCTCAGGAACATAACTCCCGTATTTTATCTATTTCTTATGGGAAAAATTTATCCGCTTAACGTTGTTTCATATAACGTCGCGTTTTCAGGAACGTAACCCGACGTTAAGCGAGGACTTACTGTATAGAGAAGAGTTGACAAATATGCTCTAAATGACTCATTATTTAAGATTTATAATCATTGATTGCCTAGGAATAGATATCTTGTACTGTATATAACTTGATTTGTATTATTGTATAAAATGTGGGAAAATAATAAAGCAGTGTCATGTGTTTCTCAATAACATTATTTTTCCACATTCACACATTAATACAGTACTAATTAAGTTATATACAAGAAATATATTCTTAGGCAACCAATGATTATAAATCTTAAATAATGAGCCATTAAAAGCATATTTATCAACTTTTCCCATACAATGTTACCAGATCACCTGCCTTATATCATGCAGGTTGGTTCAGGACAAATTTATGCTGCTGACTGTACAGTGCTTTGTGTCCTTTCGTTTGTGGAGGTGCAACACATGACAGGGCTTTTGTGCATGTTTTTCTCTTCTGTTGGTAGAGTCAGCTTTGGAAAATGGTGGCCCATGAGATGCATAGAGTCCTCTGCCTAGAGTTGCCTTCCTGCAGCTGTTGCATGTGGTTCACTACGTTCTTCCGGAAGTTGACGTGTTACCTCTATAGTGAAATCATATACAGTACTGTTGGCTTCTTTCTTGTGTTCACTTGGTACAGGATGTGAGCATTGAGGGTGGCACAGTCAATAAGGTGGAAAAACATTTTATAGTCTGGTGTGCATACTTGACTGATGACATCATGCTGTTGGATTTGCCCACAAGTCGCATAATGAGGGGAAGAGGCGGGTAGTAGCCTCGGCCCATCATCTAAGACCTGCCAATTATACAAATATTTCCTAGTGGTTTTCTTTTGAATTCAACATGGCACAAAATGCAAATGGCCGAGGTTATACGTAATAAGTATATACTGTACCATGTTCTTTTTACGATAAAATATTTATTATCTACATGAAAATTCTTTGCTTAAAATTTTTGGCAATAATAGGTTAAGGAAGAATGGATAGAGAAACATTAAATTTTTGAGATTTGTATTTCCTTATGACAAAATGTTATATGTAAACAATTCTACATTGTTATTTACATGTCAAAGAAACACAAATCAATGCTAAATTTTGCATAAATATTCCATTATTACAAACACAGCCTGTAATTCTGGCAATGACTTACTTTATACATAGTCATGCAGTTTAATGTTACAACAAATAAGATTTAGTGATTAATATCATATTCTGTAGGATTAAAAAGGTGATAAGCATAAGAATAATAGAGGTTTATGTTAATTAATATATTATGACTAGCAATATTTAGAGATGGGCGTAATGATCCAGTGTCTTTCTTTACTTGGAAATACAGAAGTAGTACCAGATGTTGATGGGCATCCTGCACATGCAGTGTATCACAACATATAGTTCCTCACAAACCATATAAATGGAGGAACAGAATCCTGCACATAATCACAATAAACTCATAAGGGCATCTACTGTAGGTAACAAGATGTGGAAAATATTAAACTGTGATGAAATAAATTTGAATTAGCATGTCTAACATTTCCTTCAACACATATACTAATTCACTACTGTAATAAGAAATATCCGGATAAACTTGTTGGTTGTCCTAAAACCCACCTGAGTACAGTACTTGATTGTACTTTCAGAATGTTATACAGTGGCATAAAAAATAAAAACTGCCAATAACTTTCCACTGATGCTTCTTAATGTGCGATCAAATGCATTGTAATGGAAGCTAAATCAGGTGTTATCCTTTAAAATTCTCTGAGCTGAAATATACAGTATATTTTTGTCCAATACCGTATTTTACGGTATATGAGACGCACTTTTTTGTCCGAAAAATGGCAAAAAAAAAAAAAATCAGCCTTTGTCCGATATGTGAAGTTGCAGTCTCCTGTAAGCTAATGAATCCCCCAGTTGCTGTCTCCAGTAGGCTAAATTCTACCTAACCAACACCAGAATTAAAAATATGTTATTGCTTACTTAAACACATTATTATTATTTTTAATTAATTCAAAAATAATTATTATAAATATAAAAGCTTGATTTATAACTATAGTACTCTGTATTGATGATGATAACCTGAGATGATTAACATCCTTATGGCAAACACCCAACTTTTTAGAGACAGCTAAGCAGTAACCATTCTGAACTCTTACAAGCATTACAATCTATTGATACCATACCTGCAACATTTATTTTTAAATCTACAAATACCTAATACGAATAAAGATTTACATATAACTTTCTTTTTCACATTTGCATCTGTTAACATCTCTCGCAGCAGTGTAGCCAAGTTAAACTCGTCACTGTAACCACCAGGCTACTGGCGTTATAGTTGTTTTCATCTCGTATTTTCGGGTAGATATACGCAACTTTCTTCCTTTACTTTTACTCAGTTACATGCATACACCATCCTACATACATATTAAAAAAGTAAAAGAAATAGTTGTCTTAAGGAGAAACATGTAAATGGAATATACATTTCTTTACACACGAGTTAGCTGGCTAGCTCAGTAGGAGAGCAGGTGGAGGCGGGACGTGGGTAGGTAGCGTTGCTAGGGAATCGGCGGAGGTGGCGTCTGCATTGCTATAGTGAACCAGGGACTACAGTATATGCAAATAGCGACTGTGTTAAACTTTCATTTGGCTTTTATTTACCGGTTCGGCAATACAGTATTTTCTGGGTACCTCATTTATTGGTATTACTGTATTTTTGTTTATTCCTCACATTTACTGGTACTGTATATATTATTTGAAGAAAACTGTGGCTACTGGAGGGAAATACACAGACAAAAGTTTTTTCCTAAATGCTCTCTGCTAAAATGGGGGGGGTGGCGTCTTATATAACCGTGCGTCTTATATGCAGTAAAAAACGGCAATACGTATGCAAATGATTCAAATCTTCTGCCCTACTTAGAGTATTTAAATTTATTCTAAGACATCTATGTGACTTTCTTACCTCTCATATTCATTCATGTTTTACTACTTTGTATACTGTACCAGGCAATACACCCTTAACCAGGTCTGGGGGATCATAATGAAAAGAAAATATACATTACCAGTACTGAATTAATTAGCTTTATATCTTCTTCAGTGTGAGAAAAATCTAGAAAGACCCACTTTATCAACTGATTATGATATATTATATATAATCTTCTTAAGCCACTCTTTAGGTTATCAATCTTCTGAGAAAGTGAGAAATTTTTTCATGCCTGTCAGCTCTCCCTATATGAGTAGAAGACAGAGAGAGACTACTGTATTCTTCCCTTCTTCCACCATCCATCTAAAGTCTCCCGATGTTGACAAGTAAAGATTTAATTAGACTTCCATGCAAACAAGACTAATGATAGTCATAAGAGATTTTTCATAATTGTGGAAATGATCACAGTTATCCTCCCTTTAAAGATGGAAGGTTATTATTATATACAGTAGTAAAAACAGGGATAAACATGTCATTAAATGGTAACTGCATTAGAATAAATGAATGTGAGGGAATACTATGTATATGATATTCTGAAGGACATTATTGGAAAGATTTGCAGAAAAATGGTTGCATAAAAAGATAAAATAAAAGATAAAAGCTCTTTGTATCACATTTAACAAAAAATAAATATAGTAGTGTAATTCTCTTAACATATACAGGCGGCCCCGAGTTATTGATGGATTATGTTCCTGGACTGGTTTGAAGGTCGAAACTGTTAATTCCACAGTTTAGGTTAGGTTAAAGCACAACCCAGCCCATACAAAATAAAAATAATATCTAATACATAACAAATCACATAAATAAAGTGATGTTAAATAATACAGAATACTGTACAGTCATGAAAGTAATGTAAAAAACTGTGAGTTTTACCAGGAAGTTACAGTACAGATTTTTGTGATCAAAACGTATACAGTATTGTGATCCCGTTTGTAAGTCGGGCATTTATAACTCAGGAACTGCCAGTATACTGGTATATTTATGTTGGGCAGCATAAGACTAATTCAGTAGGCTGGTAACCACTTAATAAACTATATATACAGGTAGTACAGGTTGTGCCTCTCTAGTCCGGCATTCTGTGGTCCGGAACGATTTTAGTTTGTCCAATAGGTAGATAGGCAGCTTTTTTTTTTTTACTTATCTGAATTATTATTATTATTACAGGAGTATTAAATTTTTGCCCCTCAGGCCCCGATGTGGGTCAGTGACCTATGCCCGGGTGGGCTAATCCTCTTAAAAAAACAAACAAAAACAAACAAAGCCGCGGGAAATTAAGGTTTGTTTACATCCGGCAGTTCGGCTGCTCTCTCTCTCTCTCTCTCTCTCTCTCTCTCTCTGCTTGTCTATACAGAGTACAACATTTAACCCTTCAATATATATGAGCAGTAAATAAGTGTTGCTTTCATATTCTTATGTAGAGTAATGACGAATGTTTTCACATGTACGCATTTACATACGAGCAGTCTCACTTTTTTTACCATTAATGGTTAGCTACTTACAGTATATTGTTCCATTTATTAACATTAAATAACATTACAGGTACTTCAAACAACCATATTAATTTTTTTACATTAATTTTACTACAGCTAAAATCAGGGTCTTATTTTCTTCAGTTTTATATGTAGAACCAATCAGTCACTGGTTTCGTAAGCTTTAACATAAACAATGCCGGCAGCCATCTCGTCTCCTCTAATATTCCACGTATTATTAATAAATTGTATTGTTAATTTTGCACACAGACACATTAATTCAATAAAAATAAATTCAGAAACATTAATTAAAATATATATGAACAGTAATAAGTGTTGCTTTCATATTCTTATGTAAAGTAATGACGATATGTTTTCACGTGTGCGCATGCGCACTTACATACGCGATCTCTCTTTTTTCTTTACCATTATCGTTAGCTACTTCTATTGTTCCATTTATTAACATTAAATAACATTACTTAAAACAACCATATTAATTTTACTACAGCTACAACCAAGGTCTTATTTTCTTCAGTTTTACATGTAGAACCAGTCAGTCACTGGCTTTGTAATCAACGAAAACAATGCTGTGTCATTTCCTCGTGTGTTTTAATATTCTACGTATTATTAATGAATTATATTGCTCATTTTGCACACATAAACATTGATTCAATAAAAAAGACATTCAGTAATAAACAATAATGAATCTTTTGTACATAAGAGAAATGACTTCGTCTGCACGTTGGCGGGCCGTTCAAACCCGTCGAAATTCAAGTTTCCGCCGTCAAAAATTTTTTTTATTTATTTTTTTGTGTGTTCCAATAAAATACGTTAAGAATTAAAAATTCGCGAAATTTGAGAAGCTACTATACGACATTTAACCCTTCAATATGTCTTCAAAGAGACCATGATGCAGAGAAAGTGGTGCTAGTGCTTCCAAGCATAAGCACAAGTCATTATCTATCCAGGAAAAGGGTGAATTTCCATGGTCCAGCACCGGTCAGGTCCCGAGGTTGCCGGACTAGAGAGGTACAACCTGTACCTGTAGATCCTTTTTAACATATTTTCACCAACCTGATACTGTACTTCAGTTTAACCTTATTTCTCACATCACATAACTTTCCTTTCATAGAACATTTGATCATCAGAATAAGTAGAAGAGCTCAAAATGTATAAAGAATGCAGCACCTGTTTGTAATTTTAACACTGAAATTTAACCCTTAAACTGCGACTATGGGGAAACCTGGCTACTGCACTGTGCGTAATAACATAAATACAGAAAAAATAAACTTGAATCCATGTTTAATTCTCATGAAATTAAAGGTATATACTGTAGGCAAAAGAATGATAAATTTAACTTAAATAATTAACTTACATTTGTTTAGCTATTGAGGAGTGTGTGGGGCTGAACTAATGGGGTGAGGACTGGGAAGCAGACTGTCACTAACAGCGATGAGCTTGTGTCTTCATGATGACAGACAACTGTTAGCTCTATACAGGTGTGGATAATGTGAGGAGGTCGACTGAACCACACAACAACCTCCATGAATGCTAAAATCGGAGCACAAACTAAAAAAATGGCTGTTCTCATATGAGGTACATGGCAGTTTAAGGGTTAAGACAATAATATAAAACTCATCTCAAATATTCAATGAAAATAATATATATTTTTTAAATTATGTTTAACACACTGAATTTAGTATACAAGGTAAACTAATCCTAATTGGTTACATAAAGGCAGTTTACTGCAATCTGTTCATCTAAAAAATGATCAGAGAGTGAATAAGGGTTGAGTACCATTCATACATTTAATTATAAATTATGTACTAAACTGAACATGGGGCATCTTTTGTCACACTGCCAGATATATACAAATGCTTTTGTCTTTACAATGCTTTACATTGAAGGTCAACTACCATCACACTGCAGATGCAGAAAAACATCACCCAATTTGGTTAAGAAAACATCACTGAGAGGACAGCAACAGTTACAATATATTGTTCAGAGACAAATATTCATACATCATTTTTGTAATTATCAAATCTCTTACCTTTCTTAACAGTAAAACTTCACCATCAGTGGATTTGCACATTTGCAGGAGTATTTCACTGTTAATTGTTACAGGTACTCACCACCTACAGTAAAATGCTTTGCATGTACTGTACACAGTTTTTCCCTCCAATGCCTCCCTTAATTGTTCCCACCTGATGCTGCACCCCCCCTCCCCTCTCCCACTATGCAAAGAAAAGGTGCAAAGTGGAGCTGCACAGCTGAAACATGTGTGCCCACATCCCCATCAAGTATGCTCTCTACATCTGTCTTCCACCACTGTGATTTCTTTACTACTCACACCTGGAGCTTCAGGTGTGAGGTACTACAATATTACCAAGTCATCTGAGTACACCCATAACAGCTATACACACACACACACATAGTACACATTATGGGGTAAGTTATTTGGAGTTATCAGGTCAACCACAAACCTAAGCACTTTCCCCAGTGACCCTTTACCTGAATATAGTGGATTCACCTCCCAGGGTGTTCTCCTCAAGGATGGTAAGTTTTGCTGTACGCATTGTTAATTATAATTTCTTGTAAGCACACTGTTACAGAACCTACACATTTTCATAATTCATGTAAAAGTTGCTGACACTGTCTATTTGCATTGAATATTGTACAATCATGCGATATACCAACAAATTAATTACCTAAAATGATATTATATTATTTACTGAAAGGAGACATATTCTTAATTATTGTTATCGATGAAGGACCATATGAAAATACTGTTTTTCAATTAACATTTCTTTGGGCCATTGTCACTAATGACACGTTGGTACACATGCTGCCACTACCTCTAGTCCAGTGGAACATGTTATTAATAAGTTTGTTGGTATCTCCCTATAATATATACATATATAACAAATAAATATAAACTAATATACCAAATTTAATACCTCATGAAGTACATGTACTTCTTCAAAGCATATTTGTCATGTGGCACCTTTACAGTTTTGAGATGTGAAGGTGGTTGAAATGCAGTACCACTCATGCTGCCTACTGTCATCAAGTCGAAAGGCCTATGGAGTCCACTGTCACCATTTATACTGTCTTCTGACTGGCTGTGATGCCAGACCATTTGAAACCAAACACAAGTAAATAGTGTACATTACTGAGGGTGTTACGCTGGCCACTCAAGTATTGTACCTCTAGATGGCTACTGGATATGTGCAAATGAAGCTACTTCTTTGTTTGTCAAACAAAGCAAATTCTTTGATTACTAGATAAAATGCCTTTTGATATAATCAACCAAATTTAGTTATTAACTCTCTTGCTAAGTTTTAGTTTAACAAAATACTGTACTGTATAGTTGTATTTTCATGAAATAAATACTAAAATACCAGTCCAAAGTAACCCTGTACTGTACTGTATCCCCTAAAATTTTGTTTGCTCATTGTACATATTCTTGACATCATATAACATTTCCAATGTCTTTTAGGATCACTTCATCTGTAGATTACAATAAGGAAAAACAAAATAATGGTGCAGGAGACTTTCGGTGCTCATGAGATTTATGGCCCAGTGATCACGCAAATGGGGAAACTGCAAATACTGATACTTAAGGCTTAAGGTAAAAAGAAAACTAGGTTTCCAGTGCACAAAAATGAGAATTTTCAATAAGAATAAATGATAAACGTGCAATAAATGACGCTTGCACTCGATATTGTATGGGTGAATAACTCTGGGCACTTTTTTGTGTGTCTGATCTTTGATCTACCGACTTCAGGCTTTTTTCTATTTTTGGATCAGATGTCATAAATAGTACTTTTGTATTCTTTGGGACATTTCCAAGTACAGTACACTGCTGCCCACTGATGCTATGCTCTGGCCATTACCGAGATTGTCTAATAGCTACAACTTCTGGCTTAAATTAAAAGTCAAGGTGTTGACTAGTAGTGTGATGATGTTGACATTACAAAAGTTGTTTTTTTATGGAAATTAGCCCACCCGGGCACAGGTCAAACGACCCACAACGGGGCCTAGGGAGCGAAAAAAAATAAGAACAAAGAAATTAAAAATATAGAACAAAAATGTTATATCGTGTTAATCTACACCACGAAGATGCCGGAAAACCAGCTTTTTGAGACAGATTGCATAAGTATGAAAACACAGAAGAAGGCAGAGCATTCCACAGTTTGGCTGTGTGAGGAAAGGAGGTACTATTATTATGGGTTATTCTCGTGTGACCGACATCCACAGAGAAACGGTAGGCACCGCGGGCAAGACGTGTGTTATGAGCCCACAGCCTTGCCGGCGGTACACAGGATGCCAAATCCACCGAACATTGCTCGAATACGACTCGGCTGTGACTCATAAATAACTGAATGCACCAACACAGAAACCTCAAAGACCAAAAGTTTTCTTTATAAGTTCTTAAGGTGTACTCAGTGATGATATTTATTCAAAGAATAATTTCTGAGTGCCTACTATGGGGTCTCAATAATTTGAACACCAACCACCCCAAAGATTTGATCATCCAACTTTTGTTTAACTAGGTTGCCAGTGAGCCTACCGAAGCCAGTCATCATCCGTCATAACATGGATCTTGTGCCCAAATATTTGCACTCTACTTTATTTATCTTTAAATACAGTACAGTAATGCCAAAATTTTCACCCACCTACTGTAACTTACTTATCATGCCCAACTATACTCCTAAACAGAGCCGTCCCTTGGGTATGGCAACCAGTGCGACTGCCCTGGGCCCCGTGGCCCTTACCTCACCCAACACCAGAATTAGTGACCGCGTTAAGCTGACCTCACCTTACCACCCAGATTCAGGAGACCACCTGAAGGATTAGTGACCAAGAGGAGTGAAGACATTGACAGCGGTGACCTGTCAGTGTTGTCCAAACCCTGAATCTCCAGTTGTCTGTGATTTGTGTTTTGTGAAATTGTTGATATACATCATTTTACTATAGTACACAGCCCTCTGTTATACCATGGCCAGCGGGGATAGAGACAGATACAGAAAATACATCTCGGGTGTAGAGAAAAGGAAGAGTTAAGAAATCAAAATGTTAATGAAAGGTTCCCTAGAAAAATATGTGTTTTCAGAAACACCAGAAACTAGTAGAAAAAGGACCTGGGTGACTGTGGTGGTGATCGTGTGAGTCATATTCAAGCTGAGGAAGAGGAGAGTACTGAAAAAATACTAAGGCTTTTAAAATGGACAGTTCTACCTATGCTAACGGGCGTGTTGATGAAGAGCTATGTGATCCAGCCAACTGGTCACATTTGCTGGACACTAACACGAAGACAATTGATATTTTGGTAGAAAAGGAACCTGTTAAGGTATCTTTGTTACTTTCTTGTGAACTTTATTGTCAAGTGTGAGTACAGGATGAAACCAGATACCCAGAGGAAACTTGGATAACACCTTCCTCACATGTCCAGGGTCTGGGGATTGAATCCATGACACAGTCTTGAGAGATACACACATTACTGCTGTACCACCACCATCACATTCCTTCCACTTCCATCTTGATCTTCCCTTTTCCCTTTTACCATCTACCTGTTTATTAGACATTCTTTTGGCCAATCTCTAATATCTCACCCTCTAAATGTTTCCAAACTACCTCAGGAAACCCAGGTCAGAACACTAGCCAACACCCATTTCATTTCTAGATCACTATCTTAATTTCTGCATCCTGTTCTTCTTACACTTTCCTCTCAAGCACATAATTTCTGTTGCTTTTACTTTATTTTTTCCTCTTACATACAAAATTGAGGTTTCACTTACACACATTAATGGCAGCTCAAGAAAATCTCTCTCTCTCTCTCTCTCTCTCTCTCTCTCTCTCTCTCTCTCTCTCTCTCTCTTTTCTCAACATTTCCTGAGCAGCTGCTATTTTTCTCTCTCATATTATGTATAATTCAAATTGTTAACTTATTCAAATTTCTATCACAGTAATAAACATAAACATTATCAAGGCAAATGATATACATCACAGAGCAAAACAATATAAATTGCATAGTAGGAAGTCAGGAGTAAAATAAATACTGTATCCTTAAACAAGTAATTACACTTCTTGAGTCTTAGGAACTTTACAATGAGATTAAACAAGCAGGCACAGGTAAGTCGTGTCATGCTACACAACTCCTCATATGATGATAATACCAAGAGAAACATATATAACCTAACAGATAAGCATACAATTATCCTCACTCCTTTATAATGAAGTATGACTACGGACAAATCTTTGAGGTCAAAAATTATCACATTACTATTATTCTCACATTATAACATCAAAGATATGATACATACACATTGGATTAAGGAAGTCATATGCAGAAGCAAAACACATTATACAATAAAAAATATAAATTTGTTGGCATAATTTTGTATTGTAAAATGAATAATTGAATCTTAAATTCCTTTGTAATAATCAGTGATTTATTAGGAAACCCTTAAGCTTTTAGGCTTGCCCTTACAGGAACCCAGAATTTAACTATTAATTATTATCCAACTGATCATCTTTCTCCCCACCCCTCCTTCCATTGCACAATCTGCCTTAAATAAGAGTGTGTTTGTGTGGAGGTTGTTGTACCCCTGCTGGGATGAGAAGGTTGGAAAAACATTATCAAAATAAACATGTACTGTACCATCATGCCATAGTGCTGACTCCATCTTTCATGTTCATTATACCGGTACATGGAAATCCATATTCACTCAATGGAGGCAAATTAGTTCCAGGTGACCAGACATGCTACAGCTGTTTATACACCATTAAATAGTCTTGCAGATTTCTCCCTACTCCTTCCAGGGTAGGTGTACATCCTCCATACAAGTCCCCTTTCATGAGGTGGACAGTGCAGGGGGAAGGGGGGTGGAAATTAGTTAGATAATAATCAAAAGATTCATCCTGGTAGAATCTTGGGGCCCAACTAAAGGAGTCCCTAGCAACTTGTCCCCTTTTACAAAGAGCCAGAAATATGCAAATGGTATAAGAGGAGCTCTGGACCATAATCTGCTAAGTCCCAAAATAGAAAATGGAGGAAAATACTCAGGTAGTAATGTGTGTGGCATACAACAGTCTTTTCAGAGGACTCTCACCCACATGTACAGTCTCCCAAAAGTATCGGTAGATTTTCCGTCGCTACAATTTGAAACGCTAGGCAAAAGCTTTGATACCATCCTCAAAGCATCATCATAAGTTGGTACCCCTGCTTGCCATAACAGCAACAGCGAGAGATGGGGAAGGATTGGGCGAGGGAGTCGTCCTTGTATGACATACTAAATGTACGTATAAAATGAAATCCATTAAGCTATATTAATGTGTCTATCATGCTGGGTAGAAGCAAGTCATAACAAGCCACTGACAGATGAATACAATAACACTGAAATACAAATTAAATGGGAATGTTTTAGAACATCATAATCGAGACTGAGACCAAGATGTCAAAATGGACATGTCACCATTCCATTGTTGTACTAATGGAGTTTCATTCATGCTGGGTTTCACAATATGCTTACTTATGTCGTTCACGATGTCTGATTTATGGAGGGAGACTAAGCAAATAGTACTTAATATTAGAGTGAACAACTACAGTAATATACCCTATATCAGTCTGCATGGGATCTGCCGGGTTGCTGATATGTAAATTACATTGGTTTAACACTGAAATAAGGTTTCTTATCAAGGGATCTTGCAGGAACAGAAACCCTGTCCACCTAAAGTATGATATTTGTGGTTTAAGTTTCAGTGTGGCAGCAGCAGTTTCATTGCGCCTAACCGATCGTGATAATGTGACTTCGCTCACCCCAGTTCCCTGTGCTATCTCAGGGTTACATATACCCTCGTTGTATAGAGCAATAATAACAACTCTCACATCTTGCGAAGTCTTCCCGATAATTCCTCACTCCATTCAATGTAAGATCCCGTCGATGACTGGCATGGCATCGGCGTCCATTTAAGACATCCACTCCAAATCACGTCATGTGTCTGAAGTCTCGGAGGATTCGCATCATTTGAAAACGTATATACTGTATATACAGTATATACTATATACTGTAAACACGAGCTCCTCAGTGTTTACACAACATTCATACTTCCCAAGCTCACCTATGCCTCCCCCACCTGGTCTTCCTCCCTAAATGCCACACAACGTAAACACCTAGAAAAAGTGCAAAAGAGGGCATGCAAGATTATTCTCTCCCCTTCCTACTCCACATATTAAGAAGCGCTCAACACACTGACCCTTTCGACTCTCACTGACCATCACCACGACCTCATCTGCAAATTTGGTAAGAAGCTTCTACACCATCCTCGACACCGGCTCCTACTACCACCTGAGATCCCTAGTCCGAGAATTGCTGTTCGACACCACAACCGCATCCAGCCCATACGCACGAACTGATCGCTATAAGAACAGCCCAGTCCCAACCATTGTAAAATTATCAATAACTGTAATAAACCAGTGTATTCACTCCCAGTAAACACTACTCCTTGCACTGTCACTATGTTGAAATGAACTGTAGTTTGAGCTTTTCCCCATCTAGTTATTATATGTCTTATTTGTGTCACTTATGTTACTTGTATATTATTTGTAATTCGAAACCCATTCCCCAAATATGTAACTGTATATTTTCAGCCTTCTGGCTGCCAAGCTCTTTCAATAAACCGTTAATTATTATTATTATTATTATTATTATTATATTCATTTATGCTCAAAGGTCGTTTTTGTAGAACTCCCAACAGTCAGAAATGGGTTGGGTAACATTGCTTGGAAGCCTCGAATCACGTCGAGCCCACGGCCAACAATACTTTTTGGGGGGACTGTACATGTTCCTGACTTACCCAGGGAGACAGAGGAGAGGTTTGGCAATACAATACATAATACAATTCAGCGACATATGGCTCTTGACGGGTTATGGTCCGGAGCTCCTCATATACTCTACAAGACATCATGATTTTATAAATGATTCACAGTCAAGGAAAGTTTGAGGATAGTGTGCATGATTAACTGATGTATAAAACTGAATCTTCTAAATATAACTGGCAAAATGACATGTTAAATGAACAACAAGGCCATCCTGTAGTGTTAGTGATGTCTTAACTTAAAATATATAAAGCCAAATACAAGTAGCAAATTTCAGTACTTTTTATTCAAATTGTCATACATATAATCATATTAAATTAGGAAAAAAGAGAGAAAACCAGACTAATGATGAGATATTCAACCAACAATATATCTGGTAGTTTTGGACAGATTAGCTACTATGTATAATAATATTATAATCAATACCAGATGCCTCTCATTCACTCGTCCCATCAAAATTTGTATACAGATATTCAGTACTACAGTGTAGGTTACCACAGCATCTGTAAAACTTATTCATTTGCAGTCTTCCAGTTCAAAACCAGAAAATCTACTTAAAGCTCTTTGTTCTTCTGTGTTTCCTTTTTGCTTTCATGTTTAGTTTATATTGTGTGTGTGTGTGTGTGTGTGTGTGTGTAATACAAATATCCCTCACATAAAAATACTCCAACTGCTCACACCACACTTACATCGCACCTTTCAAAATGCATGTTACCACTGGCATTCTCTTGAAACACATATTTTTATGGCCCTATATGAGGCTAACCATATTACCTGTTAAAATATCCAAATGTAAGCTTATATACCAACACTATGTTAAGTCATGTTGCTCATATGAAATTTTTTTATAAGTATTAGTTTTCATTTTTATTACACTTAAAAATGTTACAAATCTTATGGTGACTTTAACCAATAACAAATCAGCCCTACCATGAATGAGACCTAGAAAAAGGTTGTTGTTACTTTGTTTTTGTGTAAGTTCGCATATACACATGGAGGTGGGTGACTGACTTTGTGTGTGCAAGTGCATAGGTAAGTGAGTGCCTAAATGTGTGTGTTATGTGAAAAAAAAAGCATGTGTCTAAGCTCACAAATGCCTTACTGTATTGTGTGCACCAGTGCATTTATATGCATATCTGAAGTAAACAAAGCAGAGAATGGGTTGGGTGTAAAGAGGACTGCTTAGTACAGTATGGGCCAACAGGCTCGCAGCAGCTTCCTCCATTCTTGTGTTCTTATGCTAATGCTTTTCATCAAACAACTGGTGAGATTTTCATGTGGGTCCAGGGAAAATAATTTAATACCAATGAAGGTTTGTCAAAGGTTAAGTTGAAAGTACCTTACATAGCCTCCAGGATGAGGGTTGTGAGCGAATGAGAACTCTTCAAACTTTACTTTATTCAAACTAATACTAGTATTTTATTCCCTTTTCTTGTTCATAAAATTAACATATGATAAACTTTAAATGTTAAATAGGAATTTAGTAACTCTAGCCTTGAAGTTTTTCAGTGACTAAGATGTGTTGTCCACAGTGTAACACTGTACCTCATAAATACGGCACTATATACTGAACTGTGTCTGTTGTATTATAATAATTGCCTGCACCCATTCATGATTACATACTATTTAGTACTGTGTACTGTAATGGGTATATGCAAATACAGCATTTGAAATATTTACAGAAAGAAACTAATATATTGCACAATGGCTTCTTCTACATGCTCCAGTTATACAGTGGTTCATTGAATCTTCCCCTCACGCATCTCTTGTATCCTTCTTGTCATCTTTGGTTTCAACTTACTGTAGGCACACCTGTTCCTCCTGTCATTGTTCTCACATTCATTCATTAAATATGTTCAAACTATATTATCACTTATAAAATGACTACTTTTCATGTTACTCCCATATTCCATGTTCATACCACCTTTAATTTATCAATAATTATCATTCTCATATTCAAACATGCCCATACAGTATCCTCCAGGTCCTCAAAACACAACATTATGTTTCTGATTATTTATCTCCAAATATGAACTTTACCTGTATAGTACTGCAATCTCTTAACCTTTAACTTTCATCCATGCATAAGCAATTATCTGAACCTTATAAGCATTTAAATTGATTCTCCTACATTCCTAAACATAATATACCTAAATATCTATAAATTTAAACTCTCCCAGAAACATTTCACTTACCATTTGATATTGCCCCCAAAAAGTTCTGAGACATTGCCACCTACCAGCATCAGCAGTTAACATTCTAGAAATACATCAAATTCACACTTTACAATTTTCTATCTCTGATCTGTTAGAAAATTATTAGGTTTATAGTCATGAAATATAGGAAAACAGACTGAAATAATATATTACACTAATTACCGTATATATATTATTAATAGGGCCAAAGGAAATATTGTGGCACACTGGTCATGTCTACTACACAAGTACATCAATGTTGCCAAGGTGACCAACTTAACCTGTATCTTCTAAAGTGATCTTATACAAAGTTTGGATAAATATTACTATTTTACAGCTTCAAGAAACTGACTATACAAATGACTAGATTCTGAATAGATAAGCATAAACATGAGACAATACTGTACTTATACAGTATCTACATCCAAACACTCATGGTGTGGTGGGTGTGGTAAATTTAAGAAAATCTCAAATTACATTCTATGGCAAAACAACTATAAACATGAGGACAATTCCTCAATGTAACTAACTGCTACCAACTGGTTTTAACTTCAAACTTCTGAGTGGATGGGGAAGTAAGCCAAGGCCACCATGTCAGAGGCCCATAGTCATTAAAAAGTTGGTTAACAAATTAAGGCTCTTCCAAATTATAGATTACACGATGAGTTCCTTCTTGTTCACATTCTATCTATATGACTGCTATTATTTGGTCAATTTCTTTTTAAATTCAAGGTGTGTTAAAGGTAATGTTTTAGGTGTCTTCTACAATATAATGTACTGTACAGTGAGTTCTGCTATAACGCGTGTTTTGCCACTGCGTGTTGGCTGTAACGCGATTCCACTCGAACGGTTTAAGTGTATGTATACAGTATTGTCGCTCGGCGCGGGGTTATGCAGTGTTTACAGTTCACATTCGACATCACATGTTCACTTGATTTATGTGTTTTGTTTGTGAAGAATTGCAGAAATAATTTATGTAATATTTATGTATACAGTATACCTGTACAGTACAGGTATATGTAAATAGTAAAATTTTAAATAAAAGAGAAAAACAAAATACATAGCATTTTACACCCGCGCTCTCTGTTTACATCACACACGATCAGTTTGAAACACGTGGGAAGTTTTGAAGCGTCCTCAGTGATTTTTGCTTACTGTTTCTCCAATTTTGTGAATATGGAAAAGAAGAATATCTCCGGGAAGCGTTCTGGTGATCGCATTTCCGGTGGTGATCATAAAAGAAAGGCTATAACACTTGAAGAAAAGCTTAATGTTGTCAAGCATTTTAAAAATAAGGAAAGAACATGTTGTTACGAACCCCGCCACCAATTGTCATGATCTACCTACCCAGCACTACGAACCAAGCCATCTATTGTCCTAATATCTTCCTACCCACAGAAGATCTGTACAATAAGACCATTAGTAAGGATGAGCTCATTAAAGCCCAACAATCTGATCCATCTTTGAATAAACTTCATCATGCAGCAGTTGAGGGTAAAGATTTTAACACCCTTCCGTGTTTTTATTATCATGAAGGGGTTTTGATGAGGGCCTATTGGCCCCCTGAGCTTGCCCATCTAGACACGTGGTCTGAAATACATCAAGTAGTAATTCCCTCCTCGGTCAGACCAGCATTAATTGCCCTTGCCCATGATGGTATTTCAGGACATTTGGGAATCCTGAAAACATATAAAAAGCTCCTCCAACACTATTATTGGCCTGGACTTAGGAAGGATGTGTCAAAGTACCTAAAATCTTGTCATATTTGTCAAATGGTAGGAAAACCAAGTATACCAGCAGCTCCCATTAAGCCCATCCCAGTATTTTCTACACCATTTGAAAAGATTGTTGTGGATTGTGTGGGCCCATTACCAAAGACTAAGAAGGGAAATCAATTCCTGCTCACAGTTATGGATACCAGTACACGTTATCCTGAGGCTTTTCCCCTTAAAAGCATCACTTCAAAAAACGTAATCAAACATCTTTTGCACCTTTTCACTTCAGTGGGCATTCCTAAAGAGATCCAATCCGATCAGGGCACCAATTTTACGAGCAATCTTTTCAAACAGGTGATGAAAGACCTCAGTGTGGACCATTGTACATCTTCGGCTTACCACCCACAATCCCAAGGTTGCTTGGAACGGTTCCATCAAACTTTCAAATCAATGCTCAAAAAATACTGTATAGAACACCAAAAGGAATGGGATGAAAGCATAGACTTGTTACTCTTTGCCATCAGGGAATGTCCCCAGGAGTCATTGGGTTTCTCCCCGTTCGAGTTACTATATGGGAGACAAATTAGGGGACCCCTTAAAATAGTAAAGGAGCAGTGGTTTGACACTCCATCTATTAAGCCCGCAACAGTTTCCCAATACACTGACACTTTACGGGACAAATTAACTGAAGTCCGAACCATTGCTCAGTCAAACTTAAAAAAAGTCCAAGAAAAAATGGTGAAGTCCCAACCTAAATTAGTTAAAAGATCATTTTCTCCAGGTGACAAAGTGTTACTCTTTCTACCCATTCCAGGCTCTCCCCTTAAAAGCAAGTTTACTGGTCCCTATATAGTTGCTGATAAACTATCTCCCCTCAACTATATAGTCCATACTCCTGATCGCAGAAAAGATTCACAACTTGTTCACATTAATCTCATGAAACTTTACCATTCCAGGCAGTCAGAGGAAGACATCCCAGAGGCTATAAGCCAACCAGTAATGCATACGGTTTTGTCAGGGCCGGAGCCGGAGACAGATGACATGGACCTATTGGAGAATTTAGACTTCCCTCTACCTAAAGAGAACCCTGCTAACAGTCACATACTCAACAACTTGGATGAGTATTTTTCTGTTCTGAATCCATCTCAAGCAAAAGATCTCACTAAGTTATTATCAACATTTCCTAAAGTCACGTCAGACCTCCCAGGGTTTTGCAATATACTTAAACATGATATTAAGCTAATCTCAGATGATGTACAACCCATTAGGCAATCAGCCTATCGACTAAATCCACAAAAAAGAGAGATTATGAAAAAGGAGGTAGACTTTTTGTTAAAACATAACTTAGCTGAGCCTAGTACCTCCCCCTGGGCTTCACCTTGCCTTCTCATTCCAAAACCAGATGGAACTTTTCGTTTCTGTACCGATTATCGTAAAGTGAACCAGGTCACTGTCTCAGACTCCTACCCTTTACCTTTGATTGAAGATATAATAGACAGCATAGGCTGTGCAAAATTTATCAGTACCGTGGACCTGTTGAAAGGATATTATCAAGTGGGACTCACGGATAGGGCAAAAATAATCACGGCATTTATAACTCCATTTGGTCTTTTTCAATATTTGGTTATGGCGTTTGGCTTTTCTAATGCTCCGGCCACATTCCAGAGGGCCATCAACTTCCTAATTCAGGACCTAGGTGGGACGTTCGCCTACCTGGATGACCTGGTGGTGGTGTCGGACAGCTGGGACGAACATCTGGTGCGTTTGGAGATACTGTTTGCACGACTACAAGAGACTGGATTCACCATAAACCTGGCTAAATCTGCTTTTGGCGGGCCTCAGTGACTTACCTGGGACATATCGTTGGGCATGGTATGGTGAGACCCAAGGACGCAAACGTTAAAGCCATCTTGTCCTTCCCCACTCCAAGGACGAGGAAGGAACTCATGCGCTTCCTGGGGATGTGCGGCTACTACCGTCGGTTCTGCAGTAACTTCTCCAGCGTGGCCGGACCCCTCACAGACCTTACCAGTTCTGCTGTCCCTTACATCTGGAACCAGAGGTGCGACCAGTCTTTCCACCGCCTCAAAGCCTTCCTTGCCTCCAAGCCTGTAGTCCACCCCCCTGACTACACCTTGCCCTTCCATCTGCAAATCGACGCTAGTGGTGTCGGAGTTGGGGCTGTGCTCCTACAACCCGACCCAACCACTGATGTCCTTCACCCTGTGGCATATTACTCCGCGAAGTTGAAAAAACATCAGACCAACTACTCGACCATAGAGAAGGAGGCCCTGGCTCTGGTGTTGGCAATAAAGAAGTTTGAATGTTACCTCCAGTCTTGCCCACAAACAACCCTAGTCTTCACCGACCATACCCACCATACGTGAGTTCATCCAAACCAACAAGACCTCCAACCAGCGAATCCTCCGCTGGGCTCTCCTCACCCAGCCCTATAACCTACAAGTCCGGCACATAAAGGGGGTGGACAACCTGATTGCAGACTCCTTATCCCGAGCTCCATTGGAAATGCAGCAGCTACTCTCCAGACGCACCAGGTGATCACCTCCTTCGCACCCGCGCTACGGAGGTCTTTGAAGGCGACAAATATATTTGTCAGGTACCCGTTAACCATCCAGTCATTCAATCTTGGCTGCCCAACCTAACAAATTGGGGGCCTGTCCGGGATACCATTTGTTACGAGTTGGGGATTTAGAATATAGTTAAGTCTACCCAGATCCCAACAGGCAACAAAAAACAAAAACAAAGACAATCAGACTATAAAAGGGTAGACAAAGGATGCGAGTTTTCGTTGTGTATAATAAAGTACCATGAATTCCTTAACAAAATAATCAGCTTCCTATAAATTACCCTTAACCAAACTTAACCTAAACATTAACAGTATATACATATTAATACAACATAAAACAATCGTGAAGCAAGGTGGAGGTGGGAGCGGCAATACAAGATTACAAATACTTAAGTGGGGAGCCGAGATGGCTGACGAGTAAGGCTGAGTATTGTAGAAGACGGTAGGTAGTCACTGTGCCGTAGGTTCAGAGGATAGGTGATCCTGTGGTCACTTCCCAGAGTGTAGTGTTCTCTCCTCGAATTGGAGCTGACAAAGAAGACTTTGAGGAGGTGACGCAACAACCAGGATATGGAGAAGGGAAACCCCGGAGTGGTAACTAAGACAAGTCATACTAGTGTTTCATCCCTAGATGGCGTTGCTCGTGGTGCTGGGTAGGTAGATCAGGACAATAGATGGCGTGGTTCGTAGTGCTGGGTAGGTAGATCATGACAATTGGTGGCGGGGTTATTAACAATGTGATATTGTGCGTGCAACGGGAATAAAGGAGTCTACTTTACGCACCATTAGAGACAATGCAGCAAAGATTAAAGCAAGCTGTATTGCTGGAAAAGCCTTGAGTGCTAGCAAAAGTGTGAGATCACGGCCAAAGGAACTTGAGGAGATGGAATGGCTTCTAAGTGTTTGGATAGAAGATCAAACAAAAAAGTGATCTGGGACCAGCTTCCTCATCATTAAAGAGAAAGCCTTATCAATATATGAGGACCTAATGAAAAAAGCTGAAAATCCTGCTGATGTGGTTGCCTTTAGTGCTAGTAGTGGATGGTTTTCTGGTTTTAAGAACCGCTATGCTTTTCATAATGTAAAGTTATGTGGTGAAGCAACAAGTCCGCGGGCATTTCCTCCCACTGTGAAGAAATTGATTCAGGAAGGCTACACCTTAAACCAAATTTTTAATTTGGATGAAACAGGTTTATACTGGAGGCGCATGCCAACAAGAACTTACATTTCCAAGAATGAAGCACATGCTCCAGGCTTTAAGGCTGCGAAGGACCGTGTGACAGTGTTGTTGGGTGCAAATGCTAGTGGAGACTTAAAGCTTAAGCCTGTGCTGGTGTATCACTCTGTCAACCCGCGAGCTTTAAAGGGTTACATAAATTCTACTCTAGGTGTTCACTTTAGGTCAAGCAAAAAAGGTTGGATGATGGGACAAATTTTTTCTGACCTTCTTCTGGATGTTTTTGAAAGTGTTTTTAAAAATTATTGCAAGAAGAAGAATATAGATTTTAAGATTCTCCTCATTTTAGATAATGCGCCAAGCCGCCCTCCCACCATTGCTGAGCTTTCTGACAATATCAAAGAGCTCTTTCTACCTCCAAATACAACATCTTTCCTTCAATCAATAGACCAAGGAGTAATAGCAGCCTTCAAAGCCTATTATTTGAGGCGTACATTTAATAAACTTATTGCAGCTACTGAGGAAGGAAATGATAAGGTACAGTGTTCTTCAATTTTGGAAAAGTTTCAACATCAAGCATGCAATTGACATCATTGTGGAGGCCTGGGGTGTTGTAAGGACTGCTTGAGTGGAGTTTGGCGGAAGCTTCTCCCAGATTTAATTCATGATTTTACAGGCTTTGATGCATCAGCGGAGCTCCCAAAAATAAAAGAAAATTGTGTTTCTCTTGCAAAGCAAGGTGGGTTTGTTGAAGTGGAAAGTGCTGATGTTGAGGAACTGCTCGAGTCCCACTGTGAAGACCTCTCTACAGAAGATCTACAACAACTTGTTGCTGCTGGGGAAATAGAAGATGCCGAAGATGATGAAGTCAAGGATGCAAAACCACGAGAGCTTCCCACTTCTGTTTTGTCTTCTATCCTGAGGGAAGTTGATAAGCAGTTGCAGATCTTGGAAGGCAATGACTACAATGCAGAAAGGAGTAGGATTGCAGTTCGTGGTGTTAAATCTTTTTTGGCACCTTATGAACAGCTTCTTTGTGAAAGAAGAAAGATGGCAAAGCAGCAAACATTAGGCGTCTTTTTTAAGTTAACCCCCAAGAAGCAGTCTAAACCACAGTCTGAAGACAGTGAACCACAGCCATCCACTTCTGGAATTAGACGTTTTTTTTCATCCCTCCCATGCAACCAAAACTGCACCTGATGATGATGATGATGATGACAACTCTCAACTCCTGTCTGCATGACTCCTCAACCTCAACATCAACCTTCTCCCCCATCAAGTTATATTCATATTTTTTCAAGGTAAAGTGTAACATTTACTGTATGATTTGATTATCAGATATGAATTTAACATTTATTTAGACTGTGCTATCCTTTGTGTTAGGCTAACCACTAATTTTTTTTTATTTCGAGTAATCTGCACTTAACCCTATTTTCTCCATAAGCCCTGTTATTTCTATTGCGCGAATTTCTAGAACGCGAGGTTTTACAAGAACACAACTATCGCGTTATAGCAGAACAGACTGTACTGTACTGTACAAGCTGCCACTGAAACTACTAATGATAGTTGATGATTATTGTGTGATCACTTCATCAGAGACGCCTCTCCTCACAACACTTCATATAAATATGTTTTTCAAAGACACTTATATTATAAACTGACCATGATGTACCATGAGTAATATTACAGATCTTCAAAAGGCATTATTAAGAGCTAAACCATGTACAGATAGAACACTACACTGTACTACTGTACACAATACTGTACTAAAAGAGATTCATCTATTAGAACCCTGCTAAAGTGCTAAGACATTGAGGCACAACTTGAGGAAAACATTCTTGAGAAAACAGTTAAACTTAATAATGCAAACATTTATAGAAAAATAAAAGCTACTAAAGCATACCAATCAGCTAACTAATACAGGGTATTAATAAATAGCAGAGACAAAAATTAACATAGAAAATATGTCATACACAAAGTGCTCTTGACCTACAGGAATCTCAAATATAGAATCTACATTACATCTGGTGGTGGTATCTAGACTATACATGGAGGTCACAACTCCACTTTAAAATGTTTGAATTCCCTTAAATTTATATGGTCAGAGTTACTCCAATAATTATAATCAGTATATGTATATATATATATATATTATTTTTTTAAGCATCATCTGCCATCAGACAATCCTCTGTTTTTATTTGTTGAAAAAATACTGGACATGATAAGCAGCACCTACACACCTAATGAAATTATATTTGGTACCCATTTGTGAAAACAGTAAAATGCTACATTAAAAACTCACAGAAAATGGTACTAGGGTGGATTTCGCGAGGATATCTGCCGAGCTCGTCACCATCTGATGAGAACAACTCAGTCTTGCCAACCCATTCTTGCTTATGAAGATGCTAAAGCACCCGAGTGGGACACATTTCAGAGACTTCAAATATGTGAGAAACATTAATACAGTATACTGCACTGTATAGAAATTAAAAATAAAATAATAAATAAATACAGTAAATAAATAAATGAAAGAGAGCGTGAACTAAACCCAATTGTTCACTATTAGAATCCTCTCTTTGTGACATCCTACAGTCATTTAATCTTAACTATGATGAGGAATCTTCTTCAAACTGAAGTATAAAGATATAAAAAATAGGTTGACTATGCAACAAGAGACAATAAATTATAAATTATTGCAAGAAATGTACAATTACCTTTATCTTGTAAGTTCCACTGAAACTGATACTGTACACGCAGACATTTGTCAACAGTAAACCCACATAGTGGGGATAAAAGTCACATCATATATATAAGACAAATTATAATACATATCAACTTTAAAATATGACACAAGGAGACTGCAATATCAAATTACCTTTGCTATACGTAATTACATTAAATAATAAGCTAAACTCTACTTGCATCAATGGTGGTGACCTACCTTATCTTATATGCCATTTAATCTATATACTGTACTGTACTGTACTGGGTATTGATTGCCAGTATTAAGCACAAATAATATGTTGGACTATTTATCATACTTTCTGGCAGATTTACAATGTTTTGGTCGTGGGATACCTGACTTCTTCCTGCGGGGTTTGGCAGGCGGTCGAGAGTAAACATCAGGACTGTAGGATTGGTAGACCTGCCACATATCACCATCTTGGTTCTGTAAATGTAATAATAACATTACACAGTTATGTGACATATTGGGATGAGTAACTATAACTAAGGTCTATGTGCAGAGTAACCACTTCGAAATATTATAGTGTACACAAGTGCTGCTAAGAAAAACTGGTTCCAGAAAGTTAAAACAAAAAAAAATCTGAAACCAATGTGCACTTCTAAAGATGGTAAGGAAACTTTTACACAAGAAATGATTAAACTCTTGTGAAAACTGCACAAGTTTACATGACCAGTACCTTTACATACACACTATAGATGGACAGGTGGGGTACAGCCTTACAAACACCTTACATTTTTTCTTCAGTGTTGACAGAGTACAGATGGTTAGGCACAGTATAGTTGACCCTCGAAAATTCATGAGTTAAAGACTGAGCAACATACCCATAACTATGAATTTTTAAAGTTAAGGACTTTTAGGGAAAATTAAGTTTGGGACGGAGAAACATCACCTGAACTCTGCCATAGAAGGAAAACCCAAACATCACATGAACTCTGCCATAGGAGGAAAACCCAAACATCACCTGAACTCTGCCATAGAAGGAAAACCCAAACATCACATGAACTCTGCCATAGGAGGAAAACCCAAACATCACCTGAACTCTGCCATAGAAGGAAAACCCAAACATCACCTGAACTCTGCCATAGGAGGAAAACCCAAACATCACCTGAACTCTGCCATAGAAGGAAAGAACTCTGCCATAGAAGGAAAAACCCAAACATCACCTGAACTCTGCCATAGGAGGAAAACCCAAACATCACATGAACTCAGCCATAGAGGAAAAACCCAAATGATCACCTGAACTCTGCCATAGAAGAAACCCAAACATCACCTGAACTCTCTGCCATAGAGGAAACCCAAACATCACATGAACTCAGCCATAGGAGGAAAACCCAAACATCAACGAACTCTGCTGAGAGGAGGAAACCCCAAACATCACCTGAACTCTGCCATAGAAGGAAAAACTCAAACATCACCTGAACTCTGCCAGGTAGAAGGAAAAACCCAAATATCACCTGGAATCCCCTGCCATAGAAGGTTGAAAACCCAAACATCACCTGAACTCTGCCATAGAAGGAAAACCCAAACATCACCTGAACTCTGCCATAGAAGGAAAACCCAAACATCACCTGAACTCTGCCATAGGAGGAAAACCCAAACATCACCTGAACTCTGCCATAGGAGGAAAACCCAAACATCACCTGAACTCTGCCATAGGAGGAAAACCCAAACATCACCTGAACTCTGCCATAGAAGGAAAACCCAAACATCACCTGAACTCTGCCATAGGAGGAAAACCCAAACATCACCTGAACTCTGCCATAGGAGGAAAACCCAAACATCACCTGGAATCCCCCACATTGGAGGAAAACCCAAACATCACCTGAACTCTGCCATAGAAGGAAAAACCCAAAACATCACCTGAATCCCTGCCAGGAGGAAAACCCAAACATCACCTGAACTCGCCATAGGAGGAAACCCAAACATCACCTGAACTCTGCCATAGGAGGAAAACCCAAAGACACCTGAACTCTATAGAAGGAAAAAACCTAAACATCACCTGAACTCTGCCATAGGAGGAAACCCAAACATCACCTGAATCCCCTGCTGAAGGAAAACCCAACATCACCTGAACTCTGCCATAAGGAAAACCAAACATCACCTGGAACTCTGCCAGGAGGAAAACCCAAACATCACCTGAACTCTGCCATAGGAGGAAACCCAAACATCACCTGAACTCAGCCATAGAAGGAAAACCCAAACATCACCTGAACTCTGCCATAGGAGGAAAACCCAACATCACCTGAACTCTGCCATAGGAGGAAACCTGCAAACATCACCTGAACTCTGCCATTGGAGGAAACCCAAACATCACCTGAACTCTGCCATAGAAGGAAAAACCCAAACATCACCTGAACTCTGCCATATAGGAGGAAAACCCAAACATCACCTGAACTCTGCCATAGGAGGAAAACCCAAACATCACCTGAACTCTCGCTATAGGAGGAAAAAACCCAAACATCACCTGAACTCAGCCATAGAAGGGAAACCCAAACATCACCTGAACTCTGCCATAGGAGGAAACCCAAACATCACCTGAACTCTGCCATAGGAGGAAAACCCAAACATCACCTGAACTCACATAGAGGAAACCCAAACATCACCTGAACTCTGCCATTGGAGGAAAACCCAAACATCACCTGAACTCTGCCATAGAAGGAAAACCCAAACATCACCTGAACTCTGCCATAGAAGGAAAACCCAAACATCACCTGAACTCTGCCATAGGAGGAAAACCCAAACATCACCTGAACTCTGCCATAGGAGGAAAACCCAAGTACGTAATGAGCAAATGTCATCGGTAATGATCACGAGAATGATGTACAGGCAGCAGGAGGTGGTGGTGAGGAGATGGAGGTAGAGGTAAAAGGAAGGGTGGGTGGGTGGGTGGGTGGGTAGGGTAGATTGGGTGGGTCAATGATGCAGATACACAAGAGATAGTGGTGGTAAAAGAAGGCAAGTCTACCTCAGTGACAGTGGTGTCTGAACCTTTATAAAACTGTACAGTACTATGGTTATTTTTCCTTCAAGAACAGTCAACAACTAGGAATTATTTGACCTAAGAGTACACTACAGTATCTCCATGATTAGGTCACTGTCATGCTTTTCAAAAGTCTGGCAACAATAAAAGGCACGGTGGAAGTGTATATTTACTAAGAAATAACAAATAAGATTCCTCGGGTTCTTCTCATAATTCAAACCATCTTAAAACTAATGGGAGTAATGCACGCACACCATAGCTGTTTTCTTTATTTGCCCCCATACAAGCCAATCTCTTTGGAACTTTATGGGCCACAGATATTTACAATGGGCCGTAAACTACTCAAAAAGTGGGATAAACTGGGGTACAGTAAGTCCTTCTACAGTATCATGAATTATCGAGGGTTGACTGTAGTTGGTGTTGCATAATTATTATATAAAAAACATAAACTTACTCATAACCTCAAAAGATTTACAAGATAGAGTTATGTCTTCTTTTATAAATAATTGATGATTTCTTTAAATAACACAAAAAGTTTTAACCACACAGTCACACACATATGATGTATAAATGGCCAGTGGTGCGTCAAGGCCGCGACCCTTCATAATTCTAGTCTTTACAGACCATCTGAAGAACAGCCTCCCAAGTGCTCACCTGAAGAGTCACCCTCCCAGCTTAACCAGCCTTAAGTTCTGAATCCTAACCACTCCAAAACCCTCTGGAAGAGGGGGGAGGGGTTAATGTTCACGTGATCCATAAAGACTAGAATTCTGAAAGGTCTCATTTGTGGTCTTGGTCTTGACTACACTGCTGTTCGAGACAATGTGAACCCTCATGTAGAGTATTTGTACACTTGAGGAGTCAAATGTCCTCTAAACATCCATATCATGACCTCTTCCTTTAACAGCACAATATAGATGCTCTATGCTAATATAGCATGCATGAAGCTGAAGCACTATTAGGTGAGAAATATGTAATAACTTTTCATACTCCTACCTGTCATCTTGGCTTTACATCCACACTCACACACATACACACCTACATTCATACACCCACACAGAAATCCACACAATCACTTGCATGCATACACCCACACACATATAAAAAAAATAATGGTTGCCCTGTGTTCGAGGATGGCCGGCTCTAGAGCTACCTAGGCATGAATTTGTTTAAGATGTGGCAGCTATCGCCAACACAACAACCACACCCTGAATTAAAGAGGTGTGTGACTCAAGGTCAAGGAGTAATTCAAGAAGACCGGACAACTCGCCAATTGCACTGGCCATCCATTACCCCGGAACACGATCCATAAATTGAGTAACATCTAGGTTCCCAGTTACTGCTGGGTAGACAGAGGCAAATAGCATAAAGAAACTTGCCCATAGTTTCACAATGCCTGAATTGAATCCAGGGCCATTCTCTTGCAATGTGAGCTGTTGACCATTACGCAGCATATCCACACACTCTCACACATAAATACCTACATCCATATACCCAGACATATTTACACTCACATCTATACAAACACACAAACATACACCCAAACACACCTACAGCAACACACACACACACACACAAAGCCACCCTAGAAGGATATGTTAATAAGTTAAACTCAGTCATAAACTCCTCAGTTTTAACACATGAACATAAAAAAATATTAATCTCATTGCTGTTTATCCTCGTAAGCTGTAGCACCAAGCTCTTCACATTACTCCATCATCTAGCATTATCCTATTGCTGATGTTACTAATGAATGTTTCTTACTGAATACATTATTTCTTTCTAGTGCCAGGGTTTCAGTCTGTAATTAACAGTCAAGTCTAGTTTCTTATTAGAGTATTCAATTCCATGCTTAATTATATACAGTGAACCCTCACTTTACGCGGTCAATTGAACCCACGGCGGCCCGCGTAAAGTGAACAACATAACATATGGGATTAATTGAAATAGAGACCGGGCCGACCCCCAAACTCCACTTTTTCAGACACAATAACTACGTTGTAGTAAAAATAACTTCTTAATTTTATGATGGTATGCACACACAATCAATAATTAAGAGAAATATCAATAATATTAGGTTTTTTAACACTTACATTAGTAGAAAAGATGGCTGGGCACACGGGGATGGGGGGTTGGTTCCGAGGCAGAGGGCAGATTATTGGCCCTCACCTGTGTCACTTGTATCACTATCCACCACAGAGGCTTGCAGGGCCTCTTTGTCAAACCCCTCAAAGTCCATATAAGTCCATATCCTCACTATCATTATCACTATCACTGACCTGGGCCGGCTGTGGTGGGTGGCGGGTGAAGAACTCGGTAATGTTTTGATGATAATAATAATAATAATAATAATAATAATTAATGGTTTATTGAAAGAGCTTGGCAGCCAGAAGGCTGAAAATATACAGTTACATATTTGGGGAATGGGTTACGAATTACAAATAATATAAAAGTAACATAAGTGACACAAATAAGACATAATAACTAGATGGGGAAAAGCTCAAACTACAGGGCATTTCAACATAGTGACAGTGCAAGGAGTAGTGTTTACTGGGAGTGAATACACTGATTTATTACAAGTTATTGATAATTTTTACAATGGTTGGGACTGGGCTGTTCTTATAGCGATCAGTTCGTGCACGTATGGGCTGGATGCGGTTGTGGTGTCGAACAGCAATTCTCAGACTAGGGATCTCAGGTGGTAGTAGGAGCCGGTGATGGTAGAAGCTTCTTACCAAATTTGCAGATGAGGTCGTGGTGATGGTCAGTGAGAGAGTCGAAAGGGTCAGTGTGTTGAGCGCTTCTTGATATGTGGAGTAGGAAGGGGAGAGAATAATCTTGCATGCCCTCTTTTGCACTTTTTCTAGGTGTTTACGTTGTGTGGCATTTAGGGAGGAAGACCAGGTGGAGGGAGGCATAGGTGAGCTTGGGAAGTATGAATGTTGTGTAAACACTGAGGAGCTCGTGTGCAGGAACTCGAGGGACTTGAGTCGGCGGAGGAGGTGGGACGGAAACTGGAGGATTTGATAACTTCACTGACGTGTGGTTTCCAATTTAGTTTGTTGTCTATGGTGACGCCGAGGAGCTTCGTGGAATCTACAACCTGGAGTGTGTTCGGACCTAAGTAATGGAAGGAGGTGGGACAATGTCGGAGGAGAGGTTGATGTGCATAACCATGGTCTTGGTATGGTTGATGGTGACATGGTTGTTGGTGGCCCAGTTTTGGAGACTTCAATAAATCCTGAAGGGCGGTATAGTCGGGAGCAGAATTGTTGACGCTGATCCCAATGGTGGAGTCGTCGACATATTTCCAGCGAGCAGGGGTTTCTCTTAGGGCATCATTGATGAGCATAAGGAAGCAGAGTGGTCCCATCTTGGTGCCTTGGGGGACGCCACAGGTGAGTGACTGAAAGGTGGAGACAGCCCCTCGGAAGCGTACAGCTTGGCGTCGGTCACTGAGGAAGTCTGTAAGCCATGGTATAAGACTTCTCCGAAGCCCGAGGTCAATTGCTTTGTTGATGATTATATCGTGGTCGACTAGGTCGAACGCTTTAGTGAAATCAATGAAGGCGACAGCTACAGACGTTTTTCGTTTCTCGAGATGGCGGTATATGTAATCGAGAAAGCTGACAAGACGGTGATGGTGGAGGAAGTTTTCATGTTGCTTAAATTGCTGAGGTCTCGACTCCTGCAATATCAGCATAAAGCGGTCGAACAAAACTTTCACAGATTAGGCTGGGTATTGGGGTGATTGCAATAGGTCGTAGCTGATTTAAGGATTGTGGGCTGGTTGACTTGGGCACTGGTGATACATAAAGAGGTCTTCCAGTCAGCTGGGCATCTGGCTTGACTGAGAGAAGCATTGATGATGGAGCATAGGGGTTTAGCAAGCTCCGGGGAGAACTCCTTGAAGAGTTTCATTGGTAAGTCAATGGGGGTGGTAGAGCGTTTTAATTTTAGTTTGTCCAGGCGTTTTGCTATGTCAAATTCTTCTACTAAGTCAGTGGGAAGGGGGGCTGGTAGGTAAGCAGGGAGAGTGGTTGTGTCAAGCCGTGGGAGCGTCTGGCATATAGTAGCGAAATGTTTATTTGTTTGCTCAGCTGCGTCAACATTAGTGAGATGGCTAAGGAAGGGGAGGGGGTGTGTCATATTGTTTAGTCCACAGAGTTCTTTAAGCTTACCATACCATTGACTGATGTTGGTCTGCTTCAGGTGTTGTAATTTGGTTGGGTAGTGGGACTTCTTTGCAGTGCGTATTTCGCGGATGACTCTGTTGCGAAGTGACCTGTAGCGGATGTGGTCATTGAGATGAAAGGCTCTGTCTCTCTGTTGCATAAGTCTTTTGATCCGAGGTGTGATCCAGGGCAAGTCAGCTGGGTGAGATCTGACGGACTTCTCGGGGAAGAAGTGGTGGTGAGCTTCCGTGGTGGTGTTGGTATAATTTATCCATTTGGTTTCCACGTCATCCACGCTAAGTACTTCAGTCCAGGGATGGTGAACTATCCACTGCCCGAAGAGGCGCACTGCAGAGTCAGTAATCGGACTGGGCGACCTTGTGCGCACCCTGCTCGCGCCGCTCTCCGCGTAAAAGGGTACACACACCGCGGAAAGTGAGCATTCCGTGTTCGGCAGGGTACCGCGTAAACGCGTAAAGTGGGACCGCGTAAAGCGAGGGTTGACTGTATAATAAATTGGGAAGAAGGGATGGGACAGGTTATTATTTTGAAATTCTGGCCTTAAGTCAATTTAAACTGAACACTAAGAAGTCTTCCTATTACAGTACAGTATTAAACCTTTACTTTTAACCACTCAATATTATGCAGGAACCATAATCTATGTACTTGATGTATTTCTGCATCATTTTCTCCATAATAGAGATTAATTTACAAAGTGTTTTAAGTGTTACATGCACTGCTAAACTGATTATGGAGTTGCTTCTGAAAACACCATCGCTGGATCTTACTCTTATCAACTTTGTATATCAAGAATGTACAAGTGTTAATTTTTTTCACACAAACAAAAGCAACAACAGTGATTTCTCAGAAGATCGTCATAAACCCCTTCACTACGGGAACCCCACTTTTCATATTTTATCTTGCTACTGTCAGATGATTTTTCACTCAGCTCACAGGGGTCCCCATACACAAGAGGTTAAGCTGGGTAACCTCAGTTGTTCATGGAAGGCAACAGTATTTCCTCCCATGGACATTAATTTTCTTCATCAAAATTATTCTAAATACTTCTTGCTGGAGAGGACCCAACTGCCATACTCTACACAAACCATTAACCTATAGTTAATTCTTTTTAGTTGACAATACAAGCCCTACAACCCCTGCAGCTCATTGGCTTATACATAGCATTCAATTAATAATGATACATCACAAATAAATGTAACTGTTAAGGATACCCAGTTCTGGCTCACTTTAATAATGAATTTAATGTCTGTACTGATATAACTGCTTGAAAACATTAACTTTCAAGATAGAAGTGGGAAAAAAAAATAAAGAATACTAGTTAGATCCAAATTCACAAAGAAATTCAGGCTTCTTAGCCTATAACCGACAGCTAAAAATTAACAAACAAAGAAAACAATGACTAGTGTGCAGTCTACCTGGACCACCACACACCATCATCATCTCCTCAACTGATCCACAAAACTCTAGCCTTCCTTATGTCCTCCTTTTATCACCCCACACTTATGATACAGATGCTCTTAATCCTCATAGGGGCAATATTGCATTAAAGTACAGTTGCATTTCATATCATCATCATTCATCTTCTTTAACGACTACTGTACCCTGTTACTTAATCCCTTTCAGGAGTATTTTTGTACCTAATTTGATCTAACTAGCCATTTCCTATATCCAGTCTCATGTGCCTTACCTCCAGCCACCTCCACTACACTATAGCAGAATAAACCACTTAATTTTATTTTATTAATTTAATCTATTATTTCTCACCATTATCAGCTTATCATTTGGGTAGTTGGTCTGTTGTTTGTTACTTTATTAACCTTATTGCCTTGTGTTTAGCAACTGTTTCCTTTATATACAGTGCTGGGAAAGTCTTAAATGTCGTCAGGGTTTTATTTATTTATTTATTTATTGGGGGAGGAGGTCTTTCTTCACCGAGACCTAATGATCACCGCTGACTGACATTTAAACCTAATCTATATTCAACACCTGGATATCGTCTTAAAATTACTCCCTCGATCTATAGGTAATGTTTCGAATTACCCGTGTTTCCAAACTTTAGAAATCTTCAAACTCTGGCCATTTTATCCGGGCAATTAAAAAAAGAAAAGAAAAAAGAAGCAAAACAAATCACCAGTTGTGTTCAAAGCAGGTCAGTGTTAGTGCTTTGTTTTAGACTCCACTCTTATCAACTAAAACTGCAATCCTCTGTCACTTACGACACCCCAAAATGTGAACCATGAATGCCTTATCCCCTCTAGCATTGTTTACTCAAGAGAAGAAAATAATACAAACAATAAGAACGAAACACTGCGATGACTGGATCCAGCTGGGACTATAAACAAACTCATGCATGGATAAAGGTGTA
Organism: Homarus americanus; assembly: GCF_018991925.1. Taxonomy (NCBI): domain Eukaryota; kingdom Metazoa; phylum Arthropoda; class Malacostraca; order Decapoda; family Nephropidae; genus Homarus; species Homarus americanus. Next base: position 1,762,241 of record NW_024749657.1, on the reverse strand, counting down.
CTGTACTCTACTGCACCTCAGACACGTGGTCTTGAAAAGTTCAGCGTTAAGTGAACACAAGTTTACCAGAGATCTATTTAATTAACCAATAATAATCGTGTTTTAATATGAACAAAATTGGGAATAACCTGAAGACTTTCTACCCTAGTTTATTTGAGCTGAGATTAACCACTCCAACACTATTTGGGGGATAGGATAGGTCATACCGTGTCGTGTTATGTTAGATCAGGTTATGTTATGTAAGGTCAGGTTATATGTTATGTAAGGTCAGTTAATGTTATGTAAGGTCAGGTTATGTTATGTAAGGTCAGGTTATGTTATGTAAGGTCAGGTTATGTTATGTAAGGTCAGGTTTGCTTAAGTTAGGTTAGGTTAGCATCAGGATGGCTAATCTTTAAGTGAAATAAGCTGAGGTGGAGATTCTTCAGGTGATCCAAAATTCACACACCACAGTACTTTATATATTTCATACCGAGTCATCTGGTAACTACATCTTCTAACCTTCCATTTATTTACCTTTACCGTGCAGCATTTTAGTTAATAGTCTACGTACATACAGTGTTCGGGCAGAATATTTCAACAATTTAGAAATTAATAAATCTCATGTGATAACGGATATACTACCACCTCCTGTGATTATAATTTGCATTTAAACAGTTTTCCAATTCTTCATATTTTTTTTTTTTACATCTTAAGGAAATACTGAGAATAAAAATTCTTAAGTCAACATTTTCAAACTGAGTAAGGCATCATATGAGGTGAGTAAGGCATCTTCTGAAGTGAGTAAGGCATCATATGAGGTGAGTAAGGCATCATCTGAGGTGAGTAAGGCAGCAGTAATAAGGAAGGTAAGATATTGTACACAAATAATGAGCACCAGACCACTAGACACCAGTAACTTAAAACCAACAACTGTATGCTAGAAATATCCATGCCTTCTATGGCCTACATATACAGCATCAACAATCAACACCCAATCAACCATGTTACCTCATATTAGTCCTTTGTACTGTACTGTAAATTTCCTCTTGAGATATCACACTGAACATATTTTTTCTTCATGATGCAGTTAGTTGATGGTGAATTAACATGTCAAAAGTCATGTTTCCTTTATTATCATCCTATTATGAAGATTTTAATTATCAACGGAAATATCTTGACTTGTGGTTGATATGCTAAATTAATAATAACAATGTGGAATCCCTCTTGTGGCTGAGTCTGGGACTAGGAGGCTGGTAATGCTCCCACTAACCCACTGCTCTATACCCATGTTACTTTACCTCAATGCTTGTAACTAATCTGTCCTGTATTGCAACCATCACCCTGAGAGAGGGACTAGAGGCACAGAATAAGAGAAAATTTGGGGAATTAAAACAGCTTAAAGATCCAGACATTGGGCACAAGATTCTGATAACTGTCCCTGATGTGTAAGAGTCACCACCTGACAACACTACACACGCCTCTTCCACTTCACTCAACGTAAGGACACCGAGTGTTAATATACAAACAATATTCATTTAACAACCATAAGACGAAAACAATTTGTTATAATGTGAAGAGAAATTATAGGGATTATTTCAACCTAAGAGTTCCTTCCTCAGTGCAAGACTTGGGATCAATGCGTTAGGACAACCTCCCTGTAGGAGTCCCACCCTAGTGGCAACACATATGGAGGGTCATAATCTAGACTGGGAAATAGTCCAATCAATGTAACTGCTCACAATGAATACAATCCAATATGTAGTTGGTGATAGACAGCCTGAATGGTTCCTATAGGTTCTAACAGAATAAGGAAGACCATTTAATATCCTCATAAAGGAAAATATTATATGGTAGATTTGTTTACTCCTGGAGTAGTAAATCTCAGCGAGTCTGACCATTACTAAAAATTTCAGTTTATACCAGATAACTTTCTCTTAATTTCAATTCTGATTGGAGGTGAGGCAGGATATCAAAACAATCAGACTACAGAGTGGCAGAGTAACTAATACAGTAAAAGTCCAAATATCCGGATGCCAGAAGTCCGGACCACCCGAGAATCCTGACTTTTCGAAAATTCAAACTTTTAAATTTTTCATTTTTTTATTTTTTAGCTGGCTTTTGTGTGCATGTGCGCATGCGTTGGCGCCACAGCTGCACAGTACCACGCGGTCGCCACCTTAAAACGAGCAATCAAACTGTGACAACATATGTAATTTTGAGTCCTACTCTTTCCATTTACAGAGCCCATAATAATGGCTCATAAAGTAGATAAACTTCGTTGTGTGAAGAGAAAGAACACGTTGAAACTGAGTGACAAACTTTAAATAATTAAAATAGAACTGGGTGATTAATACAGTATTACCCCGTGTATTTACTTTCCCGTGTAGCTTTACTTTACACGTTACACGGTTTCACTTTCTGCGATTTCTCATTTATTTATTTATTTCTCATTTACGCGGTACAAACCGCGGTGAAGTATAATTTATTTATTTTTTTTTTTTATTTAGCTCATAAAATTCATACAAATTACCCGGCCAGAATATAATTTACATTGCTGGAATTCTTACAATATGATGATCATTTTGAATATAAACATCATGGATTTTGCATTAGACATACAAATTTTAGATCTAATGTAATAATTTGGTTTACACAAAGCAAATATTTTATCATTTGTGCAAAATATATGAAGTTTACATTCAAAATATTCCCTGACCTGCAAGGAATCCAGAAATGTCAATTATATTATCCTAACTTTAGTCTGAGGTATTATTTATTACTAAACGTTAAAATCTAGAGTTTTCACCCAAACATTAATCAGAGAGGTAGGAGCTAGTGAGCTGGGAAGAGGGGGGAGGGGGGATTTGAGTCCATTATTTGAATGGACATTAATCTGGCGACTGTATTTCTCTTAAATATTAATTGTGTGAGCATACCATCATAAAATTTAGATGTTATTTTTACTACAACATAGGTATTGTGTCGGAAAAAGTGGAGTTTGGGGGTCGGGCCAGTCTCTATTGGAATTAATCCCATATGTTCTGTTGTTCACTTTACACGGTTTTCACTTTCCGCGGTACCCTGTGGGTTCAATTGACCGTGTAAAGTGTAAATCGGGGTACTACTGTACTGTTCTAATGGAAACATACGACATTGGAAAGTCTACAATTTATCATATAAAAAAGGCAAACAATAAAATTCTAGAAGTCACAGCTTTTTCTTTAAAACTGCTCGTTTTGATAAATGAAGCATGCTATATTTGCTAATGAATAAACTATCAAAATGTACCTGTTCATCTCTTCTTTATTCCTCCTTAAATTTGAATTTTAAAAGTACTGCCTGAGAATCCGGAAAATCCGAAAATCCGGACCAACCCAATCCCCAAGCAGTCCGGATTTTTGGACTTCTACTGTAAATTTACCTGAGTACAGTCCTGTACTCAAGTAACTTTTTGGGTATTTTTTAAAAAGTACTTAAATCTTTTAGTACCATTACTTTTACTGAAGTGTGGTTTTCTAGTAATTTTACTCCAATACAAATGAAAAATATAAATAAAGTCTGTGGCAAACTAATAATATATTTTTTAAATAATTAATTAATTATTAACCATAATAAAAGAGTTGTGTGGGTGAAGGGTATGGTATGGGTGGAGTCGTGAAGGGTATAAGTGTGGGAAGACACCATGAGGTCACATACATAGAGGTCTTGTGAGGTAAGGTGGGGTGATGTTAGGTCAGGTCAGGTGGCAGTGGCCATGACAGCAGACTTTCCCTTTGATCTTATTGTGCCTCTTTGTCAAACCCCTCAAAGTCCATATCCTCACTATCACTGACTTGGGCCAGCTGTGGTGGGTGGCGGGTGAAGAACTTGGTAATGTTTTGTTGACTGGGCAACCTTGTGCGCACCCTGCCTGCGCCGCTTCCCGCGTAAATGATGGAATGAACCGTGTAAATAAAAACTGTCGGTCTGGCAAGGTGCTGCGTAAATGACCAAACGCGTAAACCAAATCCGGGTAAATCGAGACTATACTGTACTTGTAATATGAAAATAAATAATTTTCCTCTAAACACTTACACTGAGGAACGTGTGACCCTGCCCAACTCCATAAAACATACTTAAATAATGAAGAATGTAACACTTATCAGCAGGTATGCCAAGTGAGCAATGGAATCACCTGCTCAGAGTGAGGGTGAGGCTGGGAATAAAGTGACTGATATCTGAACACCATTTGTGTCAACCCAAAAAGAAGGGCAAGATGCACACTTGCTGATGTGGCCTCCTCCTTCTAGATTAGAGGGCAACAGTTGGTGCTGGGAAGATGTTATTGTAAGATCAGTTTCAACAATTAATGTCAGGTCTGCATAGAACATCCATTTATGCAGTTTAACTGCAGCCACTTTAAATAGGTTGTACCATTAGTGAACCAACTGCAACAACACGAGAGCTGTGAATCTACACCACCATGTGCTCCACCATCCATACCTGTGCTGTGTACACACTATAAAACAGCTCCTAGGCTCAATCAACCTTCACCTCCCCAGTAATTCCTCAGCTGTCCAGATATATTACATGGCTCTATATTTTTCCAGCTAAGTATCTCAACTCATTTACCAAGTGCATTTACTTGAGAGGTGCTGTAGATTGGTTACCACATACTGTATACAATAGTATACACTCTGGGAAAATAGTGTTTGTATTGCATGAGTGGTTTACACATCTTTTAACAATGTGGTAACAAGCAGGTTAATGATTGGTTATTTGTGCCACCCAAGTGTAGCTAATATGCCACAATGTATGAGTCATCTTTCAATTCACTAGATGCAGGGATCTGACCGAAGACCTCCGAGACCACTGTTAACCTGCCGTGAGTACAGTATTGTCTTGTGTGACGTGTCGGGAGAAGAAACTTCTAATCCTGCCTTAAGGTAAGTCCACTACACAACAACATGGGGCATATCAGAATTTTTTGGGGGGGAAAATCTAATACAATAACTGGTTAACTACAGCTTGGTTGTTCAATGGGGGAACAGCACTGTCTTTGTGTTCAAGAACGGTATACAGCGATTATCACGTAGCTTAAGGCATATACAGTATAGTGAAGAAAGTCTACTTAAACCTGTAGATAAAACAAAAATAAATGTATTGCATTAAATAAAAAAAAATATATCGGCTGTTAATTTCCTGATGTAGCACGATGATTCCACTACCAACCAACTTGTAAGAATTGTATTAGTTACTTGAGTAAGTTGGGGGGGGGGTACCTTAGTCAACAAGTAGTCATCACCGTACACCTCACATAAATGAAATGTTTGTTTTCATTCATTTCATATTTATCTTTCACTGAGAATAAAGTTTACTTACATGATGTACTACAGAAAAATTAATAATCTCCCCAAATTATATACTGTACACCATGATATATGACTGATAAAACTTAGTAACATATCCTATTCTGCAGCAATGAAAAAGAAATATAAAAATCAGCATCCAGTATAAATAACAACATCTACCATCACTATATTTACACACAACAAAACTAAATATTTCATATATAAACATAATGAAGTATAAAGTTTTGCATTACATAATGTGTGAAGCATTAAGATACAGCACTTATAAAGTGAAGTCTGAACAACTATCTGCCTACAGCACATGGTTGTGGTCTATTGCAGAAAGATTTTAGAATGAGAATTATGAAAGCAGAAATTTCTTTGGGCATTAACCAAAAATGAGTTTTTGAACTTAACTCTATTTTAATGATTTAACAATACTGTACACTTGACAAATGATAATTTCTTTTTGTCAGAGAGAGAGGTCAATATTCAAACACTTACAGAAAATTTGTTTAATAAGGTAACTGCTTTAAATTAACCACTGAAGGAACTAAAATTGTCCAGTACAAGTATCAGGATTTCAAACATCAGATACTCAAAGTTGTGAAGAAACATCTCATCTTCTTCCTCCACTTTATATAATAAAGTTTCCCATATCATCATCATCATCATCATAGTTTTGCAGCCATGCTGCACAGTCTCTTGCAGTCTTTCTTGTTAGGTTCTTAACCCCTGGCCTTTGGGCTATGGTCGGCAAACCCTCCCTCCCCACGCAGGTATGTTTGGGAACATTTAAAAAAAGAAATAAAAAACAATTCTAGTCTTACAAACTGGCCATGAATGGTATAAACAGAAAATAAATAAATGTCCTTAACAAAGGTTGGCAACACCGGGTCTAGGGAGAATCGAGAACGTCCGTGAAGTGGTGTGTGTGTCGCAGTATTAATGAGGTAAACAACACTATTTTGGAGGCAGCACTTGTTTTACTATTATATTACTATTTACACTATTAATAATTAATCATTATTAAGGCTCTAGTAATTGACCATAATACTGTACTAGACATGAGCTTGGGGGTTGTGGGGTCAAAACACACGGTGATGTGAGTCAAGACCAAGGGTGAGATTCCTACATCACAAAAGCTGAGAAACTACTGAGAAAAGACTGGGAGGCTCTCATGTGTGAGTGAGTGAAGGATAAATACCTACTTGGCAACATAATCTAGCCAGGACCGTCCTCTTTATTCAAATAGGCCCGGGAAAGATTAAAACGTCATGTGACGTGACCCGAAGCCTGGGGGGTTAAATATAATGTCATTTCTTACAACCTCTCCCCATGTTATTCTTGTAGTGCCCCTGGTTCCCCTCCTTTCCACATTTAGGTTCATGCACCTCTTGACCCAACTGGTCTCATCCATTCTCTCCACATACCCAAACCATCTCAATCTGCCTCTACACAGGACATTGTGTCACACTGCACATCCACTTCACCTCATCCTCTTTAACAGCCCGTGTTTCACTACCATACAAATTCACACTTCTCACACCAGCTGCATACATTCTTCCTTTCACTTGGAGGGAAGGTCCTCTCACCATCTATAAAGGCAGCAGCTCCTTAACTTCATCTGGATCGTCTCAAAATGCACAATTTAACATTACTCTTATTCATCAAACATAAGACCTTTAGCCCCTTCACTACGGGATACGACTCATAATATTTAACTGGCTAAGAGCAGACAATTTTATTCAGCACCTAGTGACCCCCTGTGCCCAAGTGAGTAAATTTCATACAACATAAATATGCATCAGTAGGCAACAAGCAATATGTCAGTAATACTGTATAATGCCTTACTGTGTGATAGATTCAAATGCTACAAAAAAAGCTGCAGAGATTAAACTAACACTGGTATACTGTACAGGGTGTTCTATAAATAGGTACCCACTTGAAGATTCATTTAGTACTCAACAATTCCACTTCCCTTCCAACAGATGTCTGGATGCACTGAACAAAAATTTCTGATAACATTCCCCAACAAATGGATTGACTGTGATGGTGACAGTGATTGGCCTTAAGAATCCTTGGACCTGATTCCCTGTGATATATTTGGTGGGTTTCATCAAGACCAGAACTTATGGCATGCACCCACAGTCCTTGGAAGGATATACAAGACCACACCATTAATGATCTTCACAGAACATCTATACTATGTGTACAATTCACTGCGAGTCAAAAAAAAGTGCCTGTAATAGACCCCGGTAGTGAAGTAAGCCAGTGTGGTGTAAAGGTAAAACACACCTAAACTACACCCATTATCTAACTTCATATTACAAGCCTAACAATACTTGGTTGTATAAAGTCAATGCAAAATAAGTTATGAACAGGACAACAAATATGGTTGTGCTGAATGTGGGGTAACCTATCATCACATCACACTTCTGGCCTACACATACCTTGTCCTTACAACGCATCTGATAAATTCATATACCCATTAAATCACTCAACAGCACTCTAATAACACCTCAATGACTAAGATTTCAATGTTCCATAATAATATTGCAAACTGAATTTGTCACTTGAAGCATCCCATATTAATTCACAACACAAGAAGAACAATTAAATAACCTATATGAGTTAATAAGAACAATGTAATTTAGAGAAAGCCAGTCCTTCGAATAAGTTTTTCTTCTGTAGTACACTATCTGGGAAACGTGCCTTGATGCATCCCTAAGGTGTTATGGACCTACAGTATTGTTGTTAAAGGATGAAACTCAGTCTTATGGTTATGACTTTTACCTATCTGACTTAGCTACAACAAGTTGGATATCAGCAAGCTTATTTCATAATCAATCGACACCTATCGTTCTCAATAGGCAAACCTCCAATGAACCCCTGAACGGCTTCCAATGTTTCACTATGAAGAACTGTAAAGCACTAAAATATTGAGTGGTGGTGATTATGCTGAGCCCCATTATCCCAAGAAGAATTCCAGTCAGCTCCCTAATCTATATCCATAATGTGACCTTCCTTAGCCCTATGTTTGGCCTCCAAGTGGATATTCCCAGCCTTCCTATCACTGTTGTAGAGTCGGAACTGGGCATTATATATAAGACTTCTAAGGTGCTCTCTTAGCTGACAAGGCAAGGTGGCTTCTCCCTTTAGTAATCAAGGGTTACCTGCCTACCTGTAAAAACTGCTGTACTGTAAAGGGGTGTATGCACAATTAGCTCTGTTATAAAGGTGGTCATTTAGGGAACAGCCTGCTTCACGTGGCAAGAAGGCTGGACTGTTGCTTGTTACTACAGGTAGAAAATACAATATGACCCATGGCAGACACAGGAGCAATACAAAGAGTAAGTTGTTGTAACATCAAGATTTGTTTAATTCTCTCCTCCCAGACCATTCTCTGAAGACTGGGTTGTGGCGGGTGAGTTGTACTATTTGTGTCAAGGGTTAGCCTGGATGAACTCATAACCCTTGATGGGTACTATGTATATGTCTCCCTGACCTTGCATGAGACTATGAAGAAAGTTTCTCCTTAGCACAGGTAGTACACATATCTACTCAATGATGGGACCAGTAACTACATGATGACACAGTGAAATTAGTCCATGAAATCAAATCAGAACCCATTTAGGTATTTCTCTCTAAACATCAAAGTTGCTCTTACAACACTTCCTCCACACACCACCACCTCTGCACAGTCACAACCATTCCACTATAATTCACACGTCACCTTAATCTGTAGTTCCATCTTTCCTATAACATTCTTCTATGTCAACTTCTACATACAGTACTTCACTATAATTTAATTAATCATTCCCTCAATACTGTATTGTGCCTTTTAAAGATATCCTCAAGCTCTATACTCATCAAACAATCTATTCACTTGTTACAGAATCAATCTAAATACTGGACACTGCTGGCCAACTTTTATCATCCCAAATTACATAAACATACTGCACAATAGCCTGTACTGTACTACTTCCCAATGTATTTAATTTCATCTAATGATTATCTTTCTTCTTATTTCCCCTAAATCACTGGACAACTACCTGCTTTTTTAAACACTTCCTGACATCGATATCAGCTCCTGTTCTATCCATCTCATTAAATCACAGGAAAACTACCAGCTCTTAGAAACATTACTTTATCCACTTTGCCCCTTGTTACTAAAAATGAAGGTTTGATCCAGTAGTCTCATTTTATGGCAAGAGTACTTGTGTTTACTTATGCCATCCATCTAGCACCTAAGAGACCATGCATGATATTAGTGTAAATGTGTAACTTGTATTCAGATAGACCATCATCAACTGTGACCAAAATCAGTTGAAGAATAACAGCTTAAAGTGCATAGTAGGATACACAGGTGGTTCAGAACAGACGCACCACACACAGGATCTAATTACCGGTATTTCCCATACAGAGACCATCAATTTTGAGAACTATAAAAAGCTACTACCTTTAGATGATACAATAATACCTAATGAATGATAATTCACACACTGTCTTTCAATATGATAATTTGTTTCATAGTCTAATGTTTTTTCTTGGGTCCACAGAGCTACTGAAGCTTCCTGTAGTAACTTGAGCTTTGTCAAATCTAAATCTCATGATCCCTGTGTAGGTATTCAAGCAGAATTAACTTTTTTGGGTGGAAAGTTCTTAAATTAAACATCCCTTTAACATTCTCATGTACATTTAACTCAGAATATCAGAGACTTTGTAATTAATGACACATAATGCTTAACTGTATGTCCCAGACCAACAAGAAACATAGATATTCTTGTCATGTTACAGTCTGATTACTGGTAAAGGAGGATCTGGTAATGCCCAAAGATAATTTCATAAGCAAGCAATCACAGTACAGTAGTGTCTATATTCCTTCTAAAGCACCACAAAAATTACTTGTCGTCCTTTTAAAGAGGCCTGCCGCCTAGCTCTCAGGGTTGAGTCCACCTGTTACAGAAGTAAAGTGTTTGAAGTACTTTGTTTCCAAATATAAATCATCATTAAATACAACAGCACACAGCTCTCTGCAGAAAAAACTATGATCATCTCAGTCATGAGACTACCCTCCAAAATGAAATAACAATGTTATTATAATACGTACAGTACACACTTTGCCTCAGCCAGTCAGTGAATGAAGTCTTCCTAACAGCTGCCTCTTAAAAAAATGAAATTTTTTTCCAAATTTCATAATTTAAACTTCATGCATAAAGGCTGGTATAACCCATAAGCTTATCAATGGTGTTGTGTAGAAGTAGATAAAGTAAACCCCACACTTGAACACTGTATCATTTCTGAAATATTATGGGTCATACACCAAAACAGCTTCAACCTTATATTTTAGTATGATGAAGTAAGGGAGGTAGAGTACATAGTATTACAGTGTATCCTCAGATGGGTAAAAGTGATATACTGTACTGTACATAGTTGAGACCACGAACAAGATCATTTACAATTTCAGCCTTTATGGATCACCTGAAAATTAGCCCACTCCAATGGGCTCACTCATCCCAAACAGTAGCAATGCCAATCAAATGCTAAATATAAACAATAGGTGGCAGGTAGAGATTAAAGGGAGGGAGGCTCACATTTCAGTGAATACATTGTTTGTTACTGTCTTGTGGAAATTATTTTATCATTTACAATGGGGGACAATTACTGTTGCAGCCATAAAGTGTTTCAAAGGATTCAGAGAGGTGAGCTGTAAACTTACTTTCTGTCAATGTTGGTTGTTCATTAGTTTTCATGAACACTTTCTATATTTAATGCGTGTAATATTGATAACGATCTACTCTTCAGAATTGCTAGTTAACATGGACTGGATATATAAAATGAGCAGGACACTATTGTATTGTTGAAAATAAAAGGCTGAAACTTTTTAAGTTTGGGGTCAATATTAGATCTAGGACCACCCACGACATTTTGGACAAAATTATGTTTTCCTGTATATTTTGATGTTTATATTTAATTTTACATTCATTTCCTGGGTAAATACAACACATTCTTTATTAGTCAACTTGAACCCAAGAGACGAGCATGAAATTCATGAAAACCTTACCAACCCAACCTAATATAACCTACTGTAGGAAGCTGAGTTCACCTAATTTTCCTTCCAATAAATCACTGAAGATTGAAGAAAATCCCTTGTGACTAGTGGCATACAGAAGCATCTCAAGGTGAAGGGGAGGGTATATCCCTGTAGCTGCTCTCAAGAAGACATGGGGTAAACTCAGAAGAGAAGCATTTGCCCAAAAATACAGAAGAACAAAATATATTTATAGAAATTTTTTTAATTTAAATATGAAAAGAAATATCTCAAGTATTAAATCATGGGCGGTCCTAATATGAATGTTAACCGAGTTTTGGCTGCTAAAGCTAAATCATAAGAATTCTGAATATTAGACTACAGTAAGCCCTCCTACAACGTTAATTCACTTATACACGCAAAAATAAGTGCAACTAATGTATTTGCCGAACACGGAAAATTAAAATTTAAGCGGTCCGTTAACTTACAAGTTAACGCAGTATGGTTACCTCTCGCAACTCTCGCGCAAGCTGTAGTCAGACGAAGAGCTGTTCTGTTCATGTGAATATACTTTTAGCTCTGTTTACAGTTTTGGGGAGAAACATTCCCTCAACAGTATGGCTCCTAAACTTACATTATCTCGAAGTGATGGTGGAGTAAAGAAAGCCCTAAAGTGATGATATTAGACACTGAGAAAATAAAATTTTTAGATAAGTTACAAAGTGGCATGGGTGCAGCAGCAGGAGGCTGCCTGCATCGTATTTTGTTAAATTGTAATAAAATTATAAAGGTTGTTGAAAAATCATTACAATGCTGTACAGTAATGTGGCTGAGAAGTAAATAAAACAAAATAAAAAACTATGTAATATGAAAAACGAAGAACATCAATGTGTTGAGGCTGTGGGTTATGGCTATATGTAACTGTGTGGCTGCGCTCCCTCTTGATGTGACATCACGGAATACACAAAGACGGCGCAGCATGATGGCAGCCACACATCTGTGAGTCAGCTGATGAGAATTTTCATGGTGGCATTCCCCAATTCTTATTAACCCTCTCAGCGCTACATTTTCAAATAACTCAAAACTTTTCAGTGAAGCTGACTTAACCTTGGACGCCATTTGACAGATGTTGTTTTCTTTGTATGGGCCTATCACCTTCCCCGAGATGGTCTTGGTCACCGTGTGAGTGGTGTCGCTCTGGCCATTAGAGCTAGAGGAGGTTACGCCGCTTGGCCCTTTAAATTATTCCATGAGTTTTTGTGTTATATTATATTTCCAAATACCACGATATGATACAGGTTGACAATCCCTTATCCGAAATCCTTGAGGCCAGAGGAATTTCAGATTTTGGAATTTTTCGGTTTTCAGAATGGTTAGTTTTTTTATGTGTATTAGCCCACCCGGGCATAGATCACTGACCCACATCAGGGCCTGGGGGGCGAAAATATAATAAAAATTATAATAATAATAATAATAATAATAATAACTCATAGGTCTAGGTCGTGTTTCTCACTTTTGATCTTTTTTTTCATTCTTGTATTTCTTTGTTATTATTATTATTATTATTATTTTATTATTACAGTACTCCTGTATTATTGTTATCATTATTAATTTTATTATTATATATTATTATTATTATTATTATTATTAATGTTGTCATATTATTTTATTTTGGTGTATTTTTATTTAAATTTTTATTTACTATGAATAATTATTATTATTATAATTATTATTATTATTACATTTTCGCCCCCTAGGCGCTGATGTGGGTCAGTGATCTATGCCCGCGTGGGCTAATCCCTGCTTTAAAAAAAAAAAAAAAAAAAAAAAAAATTGTCCCACAAAAAACTTTCGGTTTTCGGAATTTCGGATAAAGGGTTGTCAACCTGTACATGCTTTGTTCTTCATTTTGGTATATAGTCCATATCAAGGAACACCATAATACAAACAAAATGTGAATGGAAATCGAGATGTTACTAAACATTTTCCTACATATTTAACTTATAATAAAAAAGTGGCTTAAATTTCAAGATTTTTCGATTTTTTTATAGTTTCATACAATTTTTCAGACAATTTTAAACTAGAAGAAACCCCATTACAAATATTAAAACAATTCCATGACAGTAAAATGAGAAATTTTTTTATTTATTTATTTTTTGAATTTCGGCAAAACCCTCCGAGGGTGAGCGTAAGTTTTCATACACGTAGGTGTTCCAGGCTCCGAGGTTGAGAGGGTTAATTGCATTAATATCAAGTTACTCGAACGCAGATTCCCCTAAACACGCTGTTTTTGAGTAACCTAATTCCCGCGTTGGAGGAGGGCTTACTTTTATAATAAACTTATTATTTATGGTTTTTAACTTACAAAGTAAGCTTTTCATTCTCACAAGCTTGTTCACATATTGCATTTCAACATTTTACTTGGTAAAGATTCAATAGAGTACAACCACAGAACTCTATACGTACCGTATAAATTTTTATAAAAGGAGATAGAGGAAACAATAAGAATATGCAATAGTGTTTTTGTAGTTTTGAAGCTGTAGTGTACTTTCCTAAAAACATTGGTCATCAATAAACTACCGAACACAAATTAAGGTGTGGATAAGTAATGTCACTGCCAACTCTGTTACCAACTTGTAAGAACATTGACGTCCAGTGTATCACCACTAAAACAGTAGCCTGTTCAAAACAATTACAATAGAGTACGTTGATTAACAATCTGTGATAGTTGTTCATATTAAATGGTGTAAAGCTGTAGCTACCACCATCGCTTTAACTGAAGAACCAAAGGGATTACAGTGAGTTCTGCTATAACGTGTGTTTTGATAACGCGAATTTGCTCTAACGCGATTTATGAATGGAGGAACGATATTTGTATAACGCGAACGCTTGTTTGCTGTAACGCGATTTTTGCTTACTATTTCTCCAATTTTGTGGTATTAACTGTGAATATGGTAAAGAAGAATATCTCCAAGAAGCGTTCTGGTGATAGAATTCCCGGAGATGATCGTAAAAGAAAGGATATAACACTTGAAGAGAAGCTCAATGTTATCAACCTCAAAATCACCCTTCTCCCCCATCAAGTTATATTCATATTTTTTCAAGGTAAAGTGTTACATTTACTGTATGATTTCATTATTAGATATGAATGTAACATTTATTTAGACTGTGCTATCCTTTGTGTTAGGCTAACTACTATTTATTTTTCGATTTCGAGTAATCTGCACCTAACCCTATTTTCTCCATAAGCTCTGTTATTTCTATTACGCGATTTTCTATAACACGATATTTTACAACAACACAACTATCGCGTTATAGCTGAACTGACTGTACATTCCCTTAAGTAGGAAAATATTATCTTTTTCTGTAAAATAATTAATGTGTCACTTGAGACATTATTCCCAGATATCTAAATTGGATGTCAATAACCTGCTGTACTGACCACATATAAATAGTTTTTATTGAATAATCTGGTGTTATCACACAAAATCAAGTAATTGGGGGTTAAAAATTTGAACACCGAGTGAGCCATCTTTCTGGAGTGTAGAATCATTGAAAAAGTTAAGTCTTTTATCTGAAATGTTGTTTTATTTTATTATTATTTGGTGATTATTGTTTTATCTTATGAGGTGATTATTGTTTCAGTGTCATAAAACAGTGGTAGATGTGGGTCTGGTGCAGCACAGTCCATGTTGTGGAATGAATCCCTGTTTTTTATCTTTAATTGATATTTGTTTTATGTGATTTCTGTTATTCCAAACTTTGAGGCTAAGAACTTTTGAAAATCGTTGAATTATGGCAGGTAATAACTTATAAATGCTTTAATATAAACACAGGAACTGGGATGGGTGAATGAAATTAAAAACTGGGTCTTCAGAGAGATTTAAAATCTCAGCAGATTGGTAAAAAACAGCCCAAAAACATTTAAAGTGGAGGACTGTGGTTGCCAACCCTCAGGTATGAGGACAGTACTCTGACTGATTGATTGACTTAAAATGTTAAAGATATTTTAACACAAACTTGCTCACCTAAGATAATGTATTAACAGCTGTGGTGGTACATTATATGAGTTATTCTCAACTGGTGTCAAGTTATAGATGAAACTTTTACAGAACAAAAACATTATGATTCAAACAATTAGAGGAATCTTTAAAAAGTAATCTGGGTCACTATGCTGTAGGTTTGTCTAGCTTCACTGACACACTGCCTTCCATATGACAGTACAGTAGATTATATAAAAATAAGTTATAGAAACACTACTTATCAATATTAGTAGAAAATTGAGACCAGACACATAGGCCTGGAGGAGAACACTTGAGTGATACTCTGAGGCTGGGTCGCATCATGGGTTATGAATATCTGTGTGAATATACTGTATGTATGTGTGTATGAATGCATGCATCTATGCAAAAGCATAATGAAAATAA
The DNA here is from genome assembly GCF_018991925.1 of Homarus americanus. Taxonomy (NCBI): domain Eukaryota; kingdom Metazoa; phylum Arthropoda; class Malacostraca; order Decapoda; family Nephropidae; genus Homarus; species Homarus americanus. The sequence continues at coordinate 1,746,468 of NW_024749657.1, read as the reverse complement.
CCAATAAAAATATTAAGATTTTGATAAAATATTAAAAAGAAAAACCATTTTCTTATGAAATAGTTTCACCAATAAGCTTGTGACCTTGTAAGACATTATACCCATCAATATATTACTTTCATTACTTATAATACTAAAAAACAAACAAATAAGTTTCATGCTTCTAGATAAAAGTTTATCCATTAATTCAATTTTAAATGCAGAATCACTGATACAAAAGTGAAGGAGTAAATCATGAAATCCACATTGTGACCAAAGGATAGAAACAAGTGACCTGAGATACATTACTAAACCTTCTGGCAGAGCACAATGGCTTTACTAGAAGGTCTCAAGTGTGTGACAGTGAGGTGCACTATTTAGACAGACAATGTTTTTGCTGCCTGTAGTCTTCTCAGCCATGTGAACCCAGGTTAAAGAGTTCATCCCATTTGATCCATGGCAAAGTCTACCTTCCCCAGAGGTCTACAGTGTGTCTGCAGTCTGTCTGTCCCATTGGATCAGTGTTAACTACTATATAACAGCTATTCATCCAATAAAACCAGACGTCCAGCCCTGTTTCAATGACTGCTTCAAACACTAGTAAGCTACAACAGCCCCTGGAGCCAGTTCCTAGACTAAACAACACCTCAATCCTGGGACTTAACATCTGTCACAACTGCAACACCTTCTTCAGTTTTTCAAGGCTTAAGGGTTAGGTGGTTTTTTTTCTCAGGTGCCAGATGTCAGAAATGTTCAACTGTTTGGTCTAATTCAAACAAAGTTTCAACTGACAGTGAATCACAAAATTTATGAGTTTGTTCAGAACACATTACTTGTACTGTACTGTATTTGTACTGTATTGTATTGTACTGCACTGTATTGTACTGTATTGTACTGTATTGTACTGTATTGTACTGTACTGTACTGTATTTGTACTGTATTGTATTGTACTGTACTGTATTGTATTGCACTGTACTGTATTGTACTGTATTGTACTGTACTGTTTTGTACTGTATTGTACTGTACTGTATTGTACTGTACTGTATTGTACTGTATTGTATTGCACTGTACTGTATTGTACTGTATTGTACTGTATTGTACTGTACTGTTTTGTACTGTATTGTACTGTACTGTATTGTACTGTACTGTATTGTACTGTACTGTATTGTACTGTATTGTACTGTACTGTATTGTACTGTAATGTATTGTATTGTACTGTACTGTACTGTATTGTACTGTACTGTACTGTACTGTATTGTACTGTATTGTACTGTACTGTATTGTATTGCACTGTACTGTATTGTACTGTATTGTATTGTACTGTATTGTACTGTACTGTACTGTATTGTACTGTATTGTACTGTATTGTACTGTATTGTACTGTACTGTTTTGTACTGTATTGTACTGTACTGTATTGTACTGTATTGTACTGTACTGTTTTGTACTGTATTGACTGTACTGTATTGTACTGTATTGTACTGTATTGTACTGTACTGTATTGTACTGTAATGTATTGTACTGTATTGTACTGTACTGTATTGTACTGTAATGTATTGTATTGTACTGTACTGTATTGTACTGTACTGTACTGTATTGTACTGTACTGTACTGTACTGTATTGTACTGTATTGTACTGTACTGTACTGTATTGTATTGCACTGTACTGTATTGTACTGTCTGCACTGTACTGTATTGTACTGTATTGTACTGTACTGTATTGTACTGTATTGTACTGTATTGTACTGTATTGTACTGTACTGTTTTGTACTGTATTGTATTGTACTGTATGTACTGTACTGTTTTTTGTACTGTATTGTATTACTGTATTGTACTGTATTGTACTGTACTGTTTTGTACTGTATTGTACTGTACTGTATTGTACTGTATTGTACTGTATTGTACTGTACTGTTTTTGTACTGTATTGTATTGTACTGTATTGTACTGTATTGTACTGTACTGTTTTGTACTGTATTGTACTGTACTGTATTGTACTGTATTGTACTGTATTGTACTGTACTGTTTTGTACTGTATTGTACTGTACTGTATTGTACTGTACTGTACTGTATTGTACTGTAATGTATTGTATTGTACTGTATTGTATTGTACTGTACTGTATTGTACTGTACTGTATTGTACTGTAATGTATTGTATTGTACTGTATTGTATTGCACTGTACAGTACTGTATTGTACTGTATTGTACTGTACTGTTTTGTACTGTATTGTACTGTACTGTTTTGTACTGTATTGTACTGTACTGTATTGTACTGTATTGTACTGTACTGTTTTGTACTGTACTGTATTGTACTGTATTGTACTGTACTGTATTGTACTGTATTGTACTGTACTGTATTGTACTGTAATGTATTGTATTGTACTGTATTGTATTGTACTGTACTGTATTGTACTGTATTGTACTGTACTGTATTGTACTGTAATGTATTGTATTGTACTGTATTGTATTGTACTGTATTGTACTGTATTGTACTGTATTGTACTGTAATGTATTGTATTGTACTGTATTGTATTGCACTGTACTGTATTGTACTGTATTGTACTGTACTGTACTGTACTGTATTGTACTGTACTGTATTGTACTGTATTGTACTGTATTGTACTGTACTGTATTGTACTGTAATGTATTGTATTGTACTGTATTGTATTGTACTGTACTGTATTGTACTGTATTGTACTGTACTGTATTGTACTGTATTGTACTGTATTGTACTGTACTGTATTGTACTGTACTGTATTGTACTGTAATGTATTGTATTGTACTGTATTGTACTGTACTGTATTGTACTGTATTGTACTGTATTGTACTGTACTGTATTGTACTGTACTGTATTGTACTGTAATGTATTGCACTGTACTGTATTGTACTGTATTGTACTGTACTGTATTGTACTGTATTGTACTGTATTGTATTGTATTGTACTGTACTGTACTATACTGTATTGCACTGTACTATACTGTATTGCACTGTACTGTACTGTATTGTACTGTATTGTATTGCACTGTATTGTACTGTATTGTACTATACTGTACTGTATTGTACTGTATTGTATTGTACTGTACTGTATTGTACTGTACTGTACTGTATATAGCCCAGGCATATTACTGTACCACCAGGAGTCCACTAGAATCATGTAAAATAAGTTACTCCAGCATAGTACATAATCAAAAGAGATGTTTTTCCAAAGATGCCTGGAATACCCTCACCTACATATTTGAGGCACTACAAGTATATATAACCTTGGAGCACACACCATACATGTACAGTAATACAATACTGTTTACTGTACAACAATAATGTGCAAGTATAACATTTGTCCTCCTGGTTCTTCATCATGGAAATGTTAGTAGCAGTACATTAGGTAAGACCCTGAGAAAATGTTGTTAGTTTGGTGGCTCAGCAAGAACTGAGGATCAGGAAGAAACTATATTCCTTTTCATAACCTAAAGGAGGTTTGGATCATATGAGCCTACAGTGGGTATGAACCCCTGACCTTGTGTCAAGCTCTGGATCATATGAGAATGAATCTTTGATCCTGGTTTAGTTGGGTGGGAAGGCTGCTTTCAACAACATTACAGGTACAGTATTGTCTCTGAACAACAAACATGTCAGATCCTCTTGCAGATGGTGGACTCTGACAAAGTGATTTATCAGAATGAATCCTGCAGGTCACTTGTAGAGCATAAAAGAAAGTTTTAACCCCTTTGCTGCATCACAACATATCTAAGGTGTTGCCTTGCCTGACAACCACATGACTGATGAAGGAAGAGTACAATACAGTACAGTACACCAATACAGTGGGGTATGCTATAACGAATGGATTCTACTACGAATATTCCTATAACGAACGGTTTTACCTATAAAATTGAGAATGTTATAACGAACGAAACTCCTACAACGAATTTTTTTTATTTATTTTTTTATTTATTTATTTAATTTTTTTTTTTTACTAATTTATTGTTTTTTATTACAAATATTAATGATGTTCTTTATTTCAGGGGTTTAGATGCATATTTATGCACTTTTTTTAAATTTTACAATTTTATATAATATTTTTCAGTGTTAAGTGGTTGTATTTGGGGGCCTGGAACGGATTAATCCTATAACGAACGAATGCTATAACGAACAAGGTTCTAGAATCAATTAGATTCGTTATAGCATACCCCACTGTATATTTGTCACGTTACAGTGTGAGATCCACCCAGTCTCAATGTACACTTAAATAGTGTACAGAACATATTTTAACAATAATGAGCACATTAATACTCCTGTAATATTACCTAAGGTATACTATAAATGTATTAAAAAAAAAATTACAATTACACAAAATTTCACATTCTGAACACCAGCCTGCCCCATATACTTTAAGTATGCATTGTATCTAAAGGTGTGAGGTAGCGAAAGTTTGTTACACTGGAAATTACTGTTTTGGATCATCCAAAGCAATAAACAGTCCAGTAGATCAATATACTATATAACTTAGGGGCCAGTTAAATAAGTGTAACTAATTATTTGTTGAACTCTGGTTAAATGAATTATATGCGGCTTAGCTCAGCTGCTCACTATTCACGCAGTGGTCCTAGCCCACCTTGGCTTGTGCCTCATTTTGTTTACAATGCTGAGGAGAATGGAAATTACTTTACTTTTAATAAATTTTCGAATTTTTTAACTCTCTTTGCTGTGTATCCTCAACTACACAATGCCACCTAACTGTAAACTGTGTTGGTGAAGTGAAGAAAGTACATACAGCAAGGTTATGACATCAGTGAAGAAAGTACGTAAGGTTATGACATCAGTGAAGAAAGTACGCAAGTCTAAGACATTAGCTGATAAAATAAATTAACTATAAACACTGTTCGAGCTTGTGAGAAGATTTGTGCTAATGTAGAGGCTTCCTAGTATTGGGAGTTATTCAGTGGGTGGATCACTGATTCAATAAACAATAAAGACTTTGTTGGTGATGGTGTAGTCATACAGAAAAAGTAAATCACTCTCCAGTACTTAAATTAATTTAACAGTTTCAGTTAACTTAATGTTATGTGATATTTTAATTTACATGAGTTGTGTTAATGCAGCTCAGGGGTTAAAAGTGAATGAGGTCACTGGCAGCTGTTGTGGTAGAGAACAACAACAAGGAGGAGGAGGATGACATTCGTCACAAATAAAATGAACATTCTGGATATTCTAGAAGTCTCCATTTCCTGTAGTGAGTCACTGAAGATGGATCTTAAAAAATGCAGTTAAAATGCACAAGTCTTGAAATATTATATACATCACCTCTTCTATCCCTGCTGGTAACTGTTAACCAAATTCAACATAAATGTAAGTTTCTTTAATATATATATATATATATATATATATATATATATATATATATATATATATATATATATATATATATATATATATATATATATATATATATATATATATATATATATATATATATATATACACAGTATATAAATAAAGAATGAAATGAGTATGAAACCATTTTTTGTGACAAAGGTAACATGAAATAAAAAGTTTTCTCTACAAGAACACTACACTACACTACACTACACTACACTACACTACACTACACTTAACTCTCACCATTAATACATACCTTCTCTTGCATATATCATCATCCTCAATCAACCCCAACCACACATCTGTCATTCCCTTCCTGACAAATTTATTACCTTACAATTTTGTCTTACTAATCATAAAGGAAATACCAGTAAATATATGAATAAAATGGGTCTTACCACCAATTGGAAGAAGCACGTATTAAACACAGAAACAGTTTGATAAACCAGTGAAGAGTTTTAAGCTACACAAATCTTAAGAGTTTAACCTACATCAGGCAGTCTGCTGAAGAACTTGGTTAAAGCCATTCAATACAAACCAGTGACATCTAGCTCCAGTTTTATATACATACCCTACAATATATTTAAACTTTTGCATGCTTATACATCAACACTACAAAGTTTATTATAATCTAACTGTTAAATTACAATGTTTATTAGGATACAACTTTAAAACATTATCAATCTCAGTGTCCTGCCAGTAAAGATTTATCTATATACAACACCAAAATTATATACTGCATCACACTTAATGTTAGAGGATCTTGTAAGCAATCTTCACATGTGTACCACAAGAAATGTCCTTTACAGCCAGTAATAATTACTTTGTTATTATCATAGAGGAAAAGGTTGGTCTTACCTGGTTTTCTTTCTCAGCATCACCATTGTCTAACTGCTTCCTCATATTATTGCCAGTGTAAGCGACACACTTTAGCTGCCACTCTCCGATGTCTTCATTCCAGTGAACATAACGCTCAATCATTTCCTATAAAATCATAAGAAATTTATAAATACACGTATCAATGTTTCAGAATAGGGGAGAATTATCATCACTACAATGAACGAACCTTAAAACAATACCTGGTGCTGTAGTGATCAAGTAACACCATCCTTCACCAACCTTCATGCTATATGTGTCTTTCCTTAACATCTGCACCTCCCAACTCACACACCTAACTTCAATACAGTACAGCATGCCCTTAAAATTCACGGATGACACCCTGGATGTACCCGAGAATGGCTAAGGGTAGTTTTAAAGTTGATGTCATTTTTGTGGCCGGGACAGGGAGCCATTCGTTCTAGAGACAGTAATTTCCTTTACCTGCATTGTATATATGTGTGTAAGTGTGTGTGTAGACACACACACAAAAAAAACACAATACAAATAAATAATAATAGGAAAATCCTCTCACAAATAATCAGAAACAAATGTATTAAAAATGTTGAGTCTACCCCCAAGTCTACCCTGTGCTTTGTTATTAATAAAGCACGGAGCAGACTGTCACATTTTTAATACATTTGTGTTTTGTGTGTGTGTGTGAGTGTTTACACACACACAGGTACAGGTAATTGTTCTTAAGGACAAACACATAAAGGGAATATACATTTCTTTGTACACAAGTAAAAATGTATCCCCCCCCCCTCCCCCGGTCAGCAAATGTTATTCGTGGATTAGGCAATTCACAGTCATTTTGAGAACCTAACCCCAGTGAATTTGAAAGGCTTACTGTACTCAAATTGTCAACCAACACACAACACACTCACCAAAAATGTTTTCTTTGTAAGCCTTCCTGTTTTAATACCCAAATCCATCACTTTGTACCATATAAACATCCACTTCTTAAGCCCATACATACATACAAACTGTACATACGTTTTTAAGAATTTCATGAACACCATTATGCCAGGAAGCAGGATACACAACAACACAGTGCTGGGAGCCAGTCAACATACACTAAAGGACTGTCTAAATGTCCTCAGAAGAATAACCACTATATAGTCCACATTACCCCGTGGGTGAATCAATTCATAGACACCCTTGTTGGAAGACTAAATTAAAGCAATCCCCATTATGTCAATGGCCTTCACCATAAGACAAGAGAAGCCTTGGAGCTCCACACTAACACCTCAGATAAACACTCAAAGAAAACTTTTTAACTGAGTCTGCCCTCAAATCTATCTAGGAATTCTTTACCAGATCAAGAGAATGAAGAGATCCCTGCCTGGTCTCTAATGTCGGATAATTAATCTTTACAGGTCAGACATTAGGAGTCTGGTTGGTTGACAACACTAAGGCTTAATATAATTCACAACAGTGGAGGACCAAGAGATGCCTAGGAAAACCTTTGCCACTTCACCCTTGGGGTTGAGATTTGCTGTTGGATTAATGGTGTAGAGCCAAAGACCACACTCACTGCATGAAGTTGACACTAAAAACACCACATATATGAGGAAGACTGTTCTCAAGTGAGCCTACTCTAAAAACCCTCTATGTGAAGGTCCACACATCATCCAGGAACTAGAGCCAGTTAAAGGGCCAACACACTTTCCCAAAAATTCCAAGACTTGTAAGAGTTAGGAACATGTACAGGTAGGGCTTAAGGGGGGCTTCAGCCCCTGGCCATTTGTCCTGCCAGTTATGAAGTGTCCTCCTTGATTTATATATTTTTTTCAATCAGAAGCCTCTGTAGAGAGGAGAGGCTCTCTGACCTTCTGTTGGCAATAGAAATAGACATTCATGTAAGTCCCAGCAAGGTCATAAACATATTCAAAGATATGGTAACAAGGAGGATGCTCCTGTGAATCACAGGCTGTGATTGCTGATTACCTCAGGTTACATCATCTCCCTCAGTGAAGGAAGAGAAAGATGTTCCTTTATCACAGTTCATAGTTTTCTTTACTTATCCCTGAACATGATGAGCATGTTGATGTTTTAGCTTAGTCACCTATAAATTTACAATGATTGCCTCAGTGAAGCAAGAGGGATAGGTTTATTTTTTTTAAATGGTTCTTTATATATACTGTATATAATAATTACAGTAAAAGAACATGTAAATATTCTCTGCTCATTGTCATTATGTCTAATATTGAAAGATTTAATTTGTTTTAGCCATGGTTGAGTTGTAAAGTAACATTTAATGATCCTGTTTCTTTAGTTTATGTTGAAAATAAATTGTCTAATAATGAAGTTGAAGTACATATTGACAACCAGTATTTTGTAAAGAAGCAGTTTGCATGTTGCTTTTATTGCATGTTAAGTATATTTTCATAAAAAAATTATAAAATACAGTATATCAAAATTCAAGGGACATTCACAGCAATTGCATATGGCCTCAAAATAGCCCTCAAATAAAGGCTCGCTCCGCTCGCCTCCTCCCTCAGGAGATGGTGCCCTTTTTGCAAACTCTTGGCCCCACATCTGACAGATCTTGTGCACAGCCCTGGTAAGACTCAGTGAAAATTTCTGCCTCACAGGTAGAGCAATGCAGAGGAGGATGATGGGGCTTCATAACCATCACTCCTAGGTCATATTCCTGAGTCCCAGGACCCCAGAAATGATGCCCTGATCCTGAATTGACACCTCACACAGTGATCAATGACCACACTATAGAATAAAAATGCTGACTCTCAAGAAACAACAAAATAAAGCCTGTTGTATACTCGTTGTATCAGTAAAAATACATCAAAAGGAGTGATAATATTAAGAGGGAATAACATGAATAACAAGCCAGAGCAAAGGATAATGGAGGATCAAGGTATAAGAACCACCACAGATGAATCACTTTGGTTAATCACTAATATAAAAGCCAAAAGTAGTCATACCTGATACTCAGAAGGAATAAATGAATCAATGATCAGTTGGTGTAATTTGTGTTCACGAGACAGATGCCGCACGGACTCGAGTAAGGATTCCATCTCTCTCTGATGTTCTGCTTGCATGTCTCCAAGTTCTGACTTGGCTGCCATTAGAAGAGTCCAGACTTTCTTTAACTTGCGAGTCTTGCCTGCTGCTTCTTCCTGAAGACTTGTGTAGCGCTCCTCTAAATCAATCCTCTCAGCCTGTAAAACAATTAGTGGTGTAAAGAATGATTGAATATTATCTTAGCACCACAACAGCCAGGGTCATATGGTGCCAAAGATAATTAATGGTAAAAGGTAATAAAAACCAAAATGGAAAATAAAACAAAATCGGAAGAAAACGACCCAAAAAGTAAAAAGAATAAATACACCCATAAAAGACATAGACCAGCCTCCGTCATGAACATCAGTCTTAGTCTCACCCCCCCACCGTGCAGCATGACTCCTCCCCCAGCACTGCAGACAGAGTAAGAACCATCTCCCCAAAGGCACCAGGAGTGGTGCCTACGTCACCGGTCCCCCAGACTGGGACTCTCGACCAGCAAGTGTCATACAGTTGTCACAGCAGGGAGCCGCACCACTGTCCATAAGGTACCCGTGTGTCAACTGGGTATAGCTGATACTGGGATAAGTCAAGGCAGTCTGTAACTGGCGAGGCATCGTACGGTACCGCCATGGATGCACCACATCAGTTATTGCCCGCATTTTACTGATACCCATTTCGGCCCACTGGTCCTGCCACAAGCGATGGACAGGGTGGATATCGTGGTAAGGAAGAGGCATCCTCTAGGGCTGGCCAGCAGCCACCACTGCACGCCTCCAAATTGGCTGCCTCATTGCCATCAACCTCAATGTGAGCAGGTACCCAGCAGAACTGCACTACCCACCCACATCGCTTGAGTGGAAAAAACAATCTTAAAATTTTTATGACAAGGGGTGAAATGAGTTAAAAAAACTCAAGTGCCTGTAGGGCACTACATACATGAGTTATTAAAAATAATAAAATGATTAAAATGATCATTATACCTAAAAATACACTACAGTGCAGCTAAAATCCCACATAGCTCAGCTGTAAAAATTGAAGCAGTGATGGGTAACACATTTGGGAAAATAAAATCCTTGACACCACAGAATATGCTATCCCGGCATTCATGTTTAACCTATCCATGTAGACTGATACAGAGTTACTGTGCTCAGCACCATGCTTCAAAGAGTGATCAAATGTGACCAAAGAGATAAGCGCCCTGGACTCCTGAAAAATAATGCCCAAATTTCATCCTTGGCAACTGCCAGGGGGGATTAGTCGAGTATACAACAGGCAGAGTCAAAATCCCGGATTGATCGAGCTTGTCGACGATATACTCTGCATGGAAGCCAAAAGGGCGAGGTAAAGAAGGTATCTGTCGACAGTCAGGGTGGAGGTTACGTCGGGAACGAGCGGCATAAAGAAGGTATCCAGTGAACCACTGAGCAGGGCAGCCAGTTGTTGTTGTTGTTGTCGGAGGTCCAGAGGGGCTCACCCGCATCACACAGAAGACTGGGGAAGATCTAAAAGCCCCGGTAGCCAGGCACATGCCAGTGTGGTGGACAGAATCTAAAATATGTAAACAAAGCGGCCTCTAGGAGGACTACAGCTCACAGCCATAATCAAGCTTAGGCCGAACCAACGCGCTGTATAGACGATTCAGCGAGGTCTGATCAACACCCCAAGAGGCATGTAACAGCAGAGAGACATCCAGCAGACATAGGTGTGGTAACGATGTGAGACAGTGGTCCAGGACCAGGAGTCTGGTCCACTACCAGGAGTCTCCTGCCATACATGATAGTGGTCCAGGACCAGTAGTCAGCTCCACTACCAGGAGTCTCCTGCCATACATGACAGTGGTCCAGGACCAGGAGTCTGCTCCATTACCAGGAGTCTCCTGCCATACATGACAGTGGTCCAGGACCAGGAGTCTGCTCCACTACCAGGAGTCTCCTGCCATACATGACAGTGGTCCAGGACCAGGAGTCTGCTCCACTACCAGGAGTCTCCTGCCATACATGACAGTGGTCCAGGACCATACACATAAAGTGAGTCTGCTCCACTACCAGGAGTCTCCTGCCATACATATACAAATTTGGGTCACGGAAAACTCCTGAGCCAGGTATAATGCATGGCTACAGTCTTAGTTGGAGAAATCAGAAGCTGTGGGAGTCTACCCATCAGGTAACACAGGTCAGCGCCAGAAGGGTGCAGCGTCTGGCAACATCTAGACGAGAAGAGGCATACAAGATGGAGAAGTTATCTACGTAGTTTCTTTTTTTTTACGGAGATTAGCCGACCCAGGCCTACCAACAACAGGGCCTGGGGGCAAAAATATTATAATAATAATAATAATAATAATAATAATAATAATAATAATAATAATAATAATAATAATAATAATAATAATAATAATAATAAAAAAAAAAAAAAAAGATCAAGAATGAGAAACAATTGAGACCCTGCAATTGTGTGTAAATGTGGCAGAAAGTCAGATCAGCAACCTGGAACTTGGTCACAATTTTTGTGATGCCATATGGCAGCATGGTCTACCATTAGACAACACATTTCACTTCCAATATCTTCCCAGGCAGTAGTACCTCCCTGTTTGGTAGCTGCCTACTATCAGTCATTGATGGCCAAAGCAAACAGGGAGACACTGAGGACACTGCCCTGAGGAACACCCTCATCCTGTGAGAGGGTGGCCGAGAGGGCAGCACCTTCCCTCACCCTGAAGGTACGGTCACTAAAGGCTCATATCAACAAAGGCATCTGATCCATAAGGCCAAAGTAATGTAAAACCTGCAGTATCCTGCACCACCAGGCAGTGTCATACACCTTCTCAATGTTGAAGACACTTACCACATGATGTTGAGATGCAAAAACCCGACAGATGGTGGTGTCCATCCTGACTAGGGCATCCATCGCCAGGTGGTAGTACTGACGAAAACCACACTGGGCAGTCGAGATATGGCCACCCCTCTCTACATACCACACCAGGTGCGTATTGACCATCCTCTTGAATAGCTTATATATGCAAACAGTCAGGGCTCTGGGTCAGTAGTTGAGAGGAACAGAAGAGTCCTTAATGATCTTAGGGAAGGGGATGACGACTAGTCTTCCAAGAGGAGGGAATAAAACTGTCGCTCCACATCTAATTAAACAGACCCAGCAGGAACGAGAGGGACTTGCTACTGAGGTGACGGATCATGGCGTATGGGATGTTATCTGTCCCGGGGGAGGAGTCACTACACAGGGAGAGAGCGGATCGCAGTTCCCTTAGGGATTAAGGGACATTGTAACACTCGACCCCACAGGACGAGAAGTCCAGTTGACGGCACTCATGAACCTCCACCTGGTGACGCACCACTGGAGACCTTGACACGCCAGATAAGGCCCCAGCAAGTACCCCAGCAACCGCCACACCATCAGTGACCGTATTCCCATTGACCTTGAGAACAGGAGGAGGGCTTCCCTGCTATCTTACAAACCCACTTCCACACCTGTGGCATGGCCTCCTAGTGTTGAGCGAGGACACAAAAGAAGCAAAAGACTTCGGACAGGGATCCTTAAAGACCCGACGGGCCTTGGCTTTGGCTCTCTTGTATTGTCTACAATAAAAGTTAGTCTTGTCTCCACGGTACTGACCATAAACCCGACGATGCTCAATCACAGCCTGTCTGCACTCGTCAGCCTACCAAGGAACCGGCCAGCAGATGACAACCTTGGAGGCCTGATGGATAAAAATTTCACTGGAATATTGGAGAAGGGTGGAGAAGCACTCTCAACTTCAATGAATTCTGCAACATCCCGATCCACCGTGGCGAGCCTCCAAAACAACACCCAGGACAGTCCATGCCGTCATGGTTTGATGTACCACATGACACACACACACTGGGTAGGCTGTCATGCAAACAGCGACATGAGAGACTAACGTGCCCAAATGCCTGGCAGTGAAAGCACCATCTTGGGTTAGCCATATAAGGCATGCAGCTGTGGCTCAAATGTGCCAGGAAGAGTCTTGACCACATGGACAGAAGGCTCCTTCTGCTTAATAACAGCTTTTCTTTGGCCTTTAGGCCTCACCTCAAACTTATCACGGTTTGACCCGCCAGCCAGCGAGGTCAAACCAGAGGGGACAGGAGTCCTAGTAGCATCACCCGGAACCTGGAAGGGCTCAAGGGTGGTGATGAGAAGAGTTCCAGATGACATCATCAAAGAAGCGTGGAAGTTGTCAGGGGCTGATACAGTCCTTGATGAAGTATGTTTTATATTAATCATAAATTAAATATCTATACTTCACTTACCCCCAACCCCCTACCATAGAGGACACACTGTCCCCAGGGGTAGCAAGGAAATATACGCACCCCACCACTTGGCCCTGACGGCAGCTCCAGGACAATTGCAAAAGCGGCCGCAGGGCTGATGTGATGCCAGCCAAGTGGTGGTCGCTTGACCCTATAGCCAGTGTTGACCAGCCAATGGACTACTTGAGCGGGCCCGAGTCAAACCGTCCGTCTAACCGGAATAATGAGCCAGAGAGGTGTGCTGCTAGCCACAGGGCGCAGCATGCGGCATTGCTTAATGCTCAGGACTCCCATCTCCCAGCAGTACGGGTCACCACACACGGCAAACACATGGGAGAGTCTTACTCCCTACCTTGTGTTGGACCGGGCCATAGGAGAGTACACCATCCCCCTTTCCAGGGTCTTGGTGCACCTGGTAACCATTATGTCTGATCCCTCACTGGTGACCCCTGCTACATGCATAGCCCTGATCCCTAACTGGGGACCCCAGATCATCGGCACCTCAAGCCCCCCTAAAAGGCAGTTCCCACTATGGGGGTGGCGTAAAGAAACATTTCTTTTTTATCCATTTGAATTAAATATATACTGTATACACAAGACTTGCAAGGATAGCAAATGGCCATAAAACAATGATGATGATGATGATGATGATGATGATGATGATGATGATAATGATATTACATTCAACAAAAAGACATATATTATACAATGACCTCCAAATATCCAAAGTTACTCAACACCTCTGAAAATTCAGCAATATGCCCTGTACTTGTCCTTCTTTCACACAAGCATTCACTGTTATCCTTCAACCTCGGTCCTCTCCTTCATAATCATACTCAACATCCTTTTACCTCTTTCTATTTCTCATATATTTTGAGTCTTATCCTTACACCTCTGCCACACTATTTTACAAACATACACAGTTCCTCCACTCCCACAATTCTGACAACAATCTTGAACTTTCTAAGTTGCTACATACAAGGATGCTCTTTTAGTCAGTAGTATTATTAATCCTTTATCCATCCTTACCTCTTTTTGGGTAATGGCATGACGGAGTTGTTCCTCGTGTCTGCGCCTCTCTTCCAGCTCTTTGGCAGATTCTTCCAGGAGTCGTTCTTGTTCCTCTGCCTTCTCTAGCAGATTTTCCCCTCCTACTAGAATCTTTCGCTCTAAACCTTGTAATCTCTGTTTTAGAGCCTCTTGTTCCTTCCTGTATAGTAAATTTCAACCATTAAAATAACACATGTAAAGACAAGATTTGCAGTGACTATGACTTACCCGGTACACTATCACTACTGGACCACAGGAGGGGGAGAGGTATACCAAGACATGATCAAGGTTGTAAGTTATTTGATTGTGTAAAAATGTCAGAGGAGAGTGACTGTGAAGTGAGAGACTAACTCACATGTGAATCAACTTGTGAATAAAGTGAATACCAAGTTAAGGAAAGAAGATATCTGACTGGTAAATGCCAAGTGCTATGCTCAACCTGAACCCACAATGAGAGAAATCCTATGAAACTGATCAATAGCTAAATCTAGTGTAAGAGTAGGTTGTTCCTGTGTCTTATTAATGGGAAAAAGCAAATAACAATAGGGCAATCAACGCGCAGGATGTGCCACACGCGTCCACACTTCCTCAAGCACTAAGTGCCTAAGCTGCAAGTTGTATCATTATATATCTTGTGCAATTTGTGTAACTCACTAAATCATATTGCTTACATACATTACAGTCTGTATTGTGTTTAACCATTCATAGTATAAAAATTATGTTCTGGCATCCAAACAAGATGCAAGGAGCCAACCTGTAGTTAAGTGGGCCATCCCCCAAATGATCCCTCTTGAGGGGGCCAACATCTGGGTTAATGGCCTCTTATTTGCCACAAAACATATCCCACATACAATTACCCAATAAAAGATGAGCTGTTTTATGCATTACAAAATTGTAGTCACAACAAAAGGCAGATTAGTCCCATATAACACTAACATATCAATAGCCAGCTGAGAGCTAACCAAAGTGGACACTCGTACCACACAATACAAAAATATCACCTAAAACTGCATGGCAGCAGTCAACACCGAATCTTAGTATCTAAAATTATAAACACTTAGCTGTCCATAACACTAGAGCAGCACTGAACAAGCCCTCCCTGTGCAGGTGTGACATGATGACCCTTGTAATATACTGTAGTCAACACCAAACATAAGTTGACCAGAGTGTACTGTACTTATCTATAAAGAACAGGTAAACCTCATCAGCCTTCACCCAGTACAGTACAGTACCATCAAAACAAGTGTCTCCTTTTGGAACTCAGTACTGTATGAGAGTGAAGGATGATCTAATTTTCATCTTATCTAATTATTACATCCCAGCCACACATGACAAAGGGATTCAGCTTCCTACACTCACTGGCTCAATAGACTAACAATGCCAGGCTAGAATGACTTGTGAATAGAGTGCCATAAGTTGAGGGACTTAAGAAGACAGGAAAGGTTTAACCTACACCAGCTAAGACACTTATTCTGGCATAAGTGACGACAGATACTCACAGTGCCTTTTTAACTTCTTTCTCATGTCTGTCCAAATCGGTCTTGACTTTGTTTCGTTCTTCTTCTTCGAGATCTTTTCGCTCTTCCAACAGTTTGCGTTCTTCTTCAATTTTCTTTCGGATGGCTGTGACCTTTGAGAAAGATAAGGACAATAATTAATTCATCAAATATTAATTAAGACAAATGAATCACTCTTAAAGTTACAGTTTAGTATTGAGAATGTTTATTAATATTTATTGACTACTGCAGCAAAATGACAAGAAAAATGTGAATGAGGGAAATCCTGTGCTTGAGAGTAATATGTGAGGCTGAACTGCACAGGACAAATAACACGGATATCCTGGAACAGTAAGTTTTAACCGCAGCTAAACTTGCCTCCTCTTCTTTCAACTTCTTCTTTTTCTTCTTTGGTTTCTCATCACCTTCCAAATCCTCTTCCTCAGAGTCATCTGTTTCTTCCTCATCTGTAAATAAAAGATGAGTTACCCATTTAATCAAACTAATACTGTTCACTGTTGAGTTACCCTTTAATCAAACTAATACTGTTCACTGTTGAGTTACAGTTTAATCAAACTAATACTGTTCACTGTTGAGTTACCCTTTAATCAAACTAATACTGTTCACTGTTGAGTTACCCTTTAATCAAACTAATACTGCCCACTGTTGAGTTACCCTTTAATCAAACTAATACTGTTCACTGTTGACTTACCCTTTAATCAAACTAATACTGCCCACTGTTGAGTTACCCTTTAATCAAACTAATACTGTCCACTGTTGAGTTACCCTTTTAACCAGACTGATATTGTACTTGGCACACTGCCATGGAAGAATACACTGTCCAGTTAGATCAGCAAAAGTGTCATTTCCATCTTCAAAAACAGAGAACCAGAGTTGAAGCAAAATTCAAACCTCTGCGACAATAGTTGCTTCAAAATCTAATAATGAAGATTTGAGATCATTGGAGGCAAAGTACTGCTGGACAAAGTGAAATATTCTTTTTTAAAACCCTAAAGATAGTGGCATCACTTGAAACAGGTCCACAACTGCTGTTGGAAGAATTCTTTTTCTTCTAGTTAACAGTCAACTTGGTGGACTCATTTAATACTATACTCACCCTTTCTTAGTTATTACTGTGTTCTGTTGGTCTTTGGTTAATGGTATGTACAGCATTGAAAATTCCCTTGAAAACTGAACTGTATCTGTTTAAGTATGAATTATGTTTTTGTAAGCGCACAAGGTTTTCTAGTTTCATAGTACAGTAAAGTGCATTTCAGATCTAAGAGACTGTAGCTAATACTGTAATCAATAACACCTGATCCTATTAAGAGTATTAGCCTGAGCCTTTTTAACAACTGTATACACAACCCACAGATATTACACTGGAGCTCTTAAGAATCTTCCTTCTGTCAATTATTCCTTTCATTCTAAGGGTTTTTTTTTTAACTCCTTTATGCATATAAAATTCTTTGCCTTGTCCCTCCACAAGTAGCAGTGTATCTACAGTTGGTATGTCGGAGCCTCCTAATTGTAAAGAAATTTTGCTAAAGAATATTTTAAGAATACCAGCATTAGACACTTGTATAACAAAGAGTCTACTGTATCTCATAACTTCAACTTGGTGATCTTGAAGCTTCACTCATTACCTTCTGGAGAAACTACTGTCCCTGGTGTTTGGTGCTTCAACACTGGTTCACTGAGTCAGGGACTGTGAACACCACTTATTGTGATCCACCTGAACAGTGTTACTTATCATGGCAGGTTCATCAGGAGGTCATACCATTGTGGTAAAACTTGTACCACAGCAACTAACAAGACACCAGCAGCATTTAAGGATTTGAGGAGTGATTTAGATTTAAGCATTGCATAGTTCAATGGACAGACAATCTTTGGCAAATTAAAATCATTAAGAGAAGCATTTGGTGAGAAGAGCAGCGGTAATGTTCAGTACGCAAGATAGCATCATGAATGACAATGCTCTTGACTGCCTTCACTTTCACCAAACATAAAGCTAGGAACCCATTCATAGATAGGCAAACTGGTGGTGCCTTGGATGTGAACCTGCAACCCAAAGGACAGGAGACAAGCACTGTATCAACTCAGCCACTAAAAGATGTACAACAATAGAGAGCAAAAACTTCATATACTTTGTAGTGATTAATGAAAGAATTGTAAGGCTTATTTTTATACTTACCATCCAGCTGGTTTCTCAAAGACTTGATCTCATCTTGAAGTTTACGAAGAAGAGCATCTTTAGGGTCTTCATTAATCTTGGCTTTATTGCAGATGTTTTTGGCACGATTGGCATAGCGGAGAGTGCTGATTGTCTCGTCATAATTATAATTTGCTGGTCCAACATTAGCACACTGAAATACAAGCAAACACCAAGTTCAAAAGTTGCTGTCTAACTCTTCGGGCAAAAGATATCCTACAGAGTACATAGAAACCCTGTATGTCAGACTAATTAAGCCACAGCAGCGTCGTTAATCAGGCGGAATCCGTTATTGGGACATCCATAATATTACGCCAACACAGACTGGCTTAATTAAGCTCATAATAAATCATTGTACTTCAAGTAAAATAATTATACTTATGATATAGTTTCAAGAAATTCAGTTGTTTTTTATTTAAGGTGTTAATAGATGTAGGTAATGTTTTAAATTCTAGATGCTTTCAGAGCCACAAAGAAGGTTTTAGAAAGTTCCTGAGTCCTGACGTACATATGCATGTGGCATGGATGGCCTTGTGCAGTGTGAGATGAAAATGATGTGGATGTGTACAGCATACCTCTGGCAATGAAGTGCATATATTTACAAAATCCAATTCCATCAGGGAACTTCACTGTCATAGGTAGATTTAACAATGAATAAAATGGAATAGGTTCCAATCCTCCATTACTCTGTATTTTACATATGCCAAAAATGAGCAAAAATTGCTATAATAAACAATGAAAATAATACATAACACATCATAAAATACATTAGCACATATTTTATGTAGAAAAAATAGCTACCTCAGCCCTTGAACCATCCTAAGGGTGATGCCACGAGTGGACGTATATTGGGTAGAGAAATAAGTACCTCATGTGTGTTTGGGTTGAGAAATAAGCTCCTCCCATGTGTTTGGATCGAGAAATAAGCCCCTCACGTGTGCTTGGGTCGAAAAATAAGCCCCTCACGTGTGCTTGGGTCGAGAAATAAGCCCCTCACGTGTGCTTGGGTCGAGAAATAAGCCCCTCACGTGCATTTGGGTCGACCGAGTTCAATATAAGCAGCAGCCAGATCCCTAGAGTGTCACGATAAAAGTGGCCACATCAGAGCCAGAGAACCCAAGATTACTGTACTAGGAAACATGAGAGAAAAATGCAAAAAACAGTCAGTAAGAACTTGAGTGGGGAGAGAGAGAATAAAGAGAAATATAGAAGACACAATGTAAACTCCCTCCTTACCATTACTGTTTTTGAGTTGCCACCTAATGAATCCTGGAGAAGTCTGGTCAGTTTGGAGTTACGATAAGGAATGTGAGTTGACCTTCCATCCACAAGTGCTGATATAACATTTCCAAGGGTTGAGAGGGACAGGTTTATCTTGCTGGCTTCTTTCAACCTCTGACCAGTTGCTCCTGTTTTACTCTGCCGCTCTGAGCCCTAAGAACATGGGATACATATATTATTCACTTTACATTTTAAAGGACACACAAGAACAAGATCTATGTTAGCTTCCAGCATCAATATTAACATAACAGATTGTCTCCAAACATGAACAGGACACATCAACCTTACTCTTCCTTCATAATATTTCCACTCAAGTTTATGTTCATTTCTCCCTGCCTACTTTTCTCAACTTCTTTTCATCACTTTACTTTCTTGTCTTCAAAAGTTCAATCATTAACATTAGCAACTCTCCTTCTATACTACCCACCAGTACAGTGTCATTTACAAACAATAGCTGACTCCCTTCCAATTTGCACTCCATATGCCTATGACTCAAACCAGCTGCCCTCTCCCTCGTGCTAGTTTTATCTTACTGCTGTATCCATGAAAACAAGAAATAGTCAAGGAAATATTACATAACTTTGACAATCTCACTTTAATAAATAATTAATTCACTATGTTTACTAACACTCAGAACAGGTTTCACCCATACTTTCCACATTAGTTTTCTTTCAACTCCCTCACATAATTTTCCTTGACCCATAAATGCCACAATGAGACTTTTTCCTTTCCCCTAATACTTTTTAGGGTGTGGCGGCTGAGTGCATGCTGGCCAGGCTGCCTCCGTGTGTACCAAAAAAAGGTTTAGTTTACAGTGTGCTGTATCTGCACTGTCACTAATGGGGAAACAATACCCTCCTCTCAAAACACTCATTAGTATGGTTAACAAACTTATTTATCTATTTAATTCCTAAATTCCTTCTTATCAGCTTCCCTTTATGTTGGGGAACTGTATATGCTCCTACCATTCCCTTGTTACTTTGTTCCATACACTATCACTTTTTCATCTCTTTCCTCAACATTTATACAACAGTTTCATCTACTCCTGGTGCCTTACCACCCCTAACCTTGCTTACATCTTCCTTAGTTTTGGTCTAGAGGCAATTTCATACCAGATGTTTCACAGTCTACCTCAACCTCTTGCATCTTGCACAATTTATCTACACAGTACATAATGCAGTTTTATTCTTAAAAAAAAAAATAATAATAATAATAATAATAATTCTTTGAAAAATAACAGATCAGCTATTATCATTTGTTGATACTCCTAACTTAAAACTTCACATGTGTTCACACACTTCTCTGTTTTGATCAAAGCTATGACATCCAATTCTTATCATTTACCAAAGCTTCAGTCATCATTTTCTTCTCATCTTCATTACATACATTCAAAACACCAGACTTTTTCACCTTTGTTTCTTCTTTGTAACAAAAATACACAAGATGGGGGCTACCAGCTGCCTGTCCTCACAGCTAATAGCACCACACCCTCTGTAACATCTTTGGACATAGATCTTATTTTTTATTTTTTTTAAGTTTCTAAATCCATTATATTGTATTTGTATAGATAAATGTACAGAAAAGTAAAAACAAAACAAAAAAATTCAAGACTCACCGCCAGATCTACCAAATGGAGCTTCCCCACTCGCCAGTGTTGTTGACCATCTAGTCCCCTCTCAGCACATTCTATTGTGATGGTGAAAATGGCATGTGACCGCGAACTGTGAGTATTCATGTTTGTTGCCCCGACAGCTCCTGCAAAGTTGTGAATTATATAATTATTTTGAGTGACCTGTACAGACTCTTTTTAAATAATTACACTTAACTGTGAGCATAACATAATCTAAGTGTTTAAATTTAATAAAATAATAACTAAATATTTATAAAAATAAAACAATTACTGAAACTAAGCTTAACCTAAATGAACAATATTGAACCAAACACGACCTTAGTTGGCCAATTAATACCTTTGAACCGAGTGTCCACTGGGCTCGGGGGGAGGAGGCGAGTTAATTTAGGAATTCTGGCTTTTTATGAATCATAATGATAAAAGCAGATATTATTGCTGTAAATTTGGGGAAAAACTAAGACTTCCCATAGGTGAGGCAACAGTATATGGTACAGTATGGTCTCAGAGTCCCACTGACAGAAATGCCTGCGATCTGAGCTCTACTCGCAGACAAATCTGAGAGAAAAATATAAACAACTTTAGAAGATGATACAATATAATTTTTCATTGTTTTGGATGATTACATTGAATTCAGAGAGATGCACTATTTTATTACTGACTGTTATGTATTGACTCTGAAATAAATATAGCTGGCCTAGATTTAAATTTAATTACAGGAAGACACAATGACCAAGAAAACAAAATTTCTGGGCAGGCAGGCAGGCACTGACATAAGAAGTGTGCATTGTTTCCAGAATTATTGTTCCTCATCAGTGTTGTCACCGTCATTCTATCCATTTATTCTTTTTAATTTCTGCGTAATTTTCATCATTGTTTTCACTTTGAACATCACTCAGATATTTAAACAAACCATAATACTGTAAGCATATGGTGGCTGGCCGTCTAGGTTGTAACTTGTCTCGTATTATTCACAAGACAAAAATTACAAAAATTATGAATCATTTAGCTCAACCTGAGCCAGACCTGAACTTTTTCTTAGGTTGTAGTGTGATCCCGGTAGTGTGATCATACTGCATGAATGTACAAGACATAATGTAGACCTGTATATGTTGTTTGTATTATTTCCATAATGTAGGTGATCGAACTAAACTCTGATTCTACACACAATACATATGATTTTTTTTTTTCAAAATAAACTTTGAAGTTAGTACAGTATTAGAATTTGTGTATGTGTCAAGATAATATGATAATTAAACCTTGGTATTACTATAAACTAGTGAAAAAATTCAAACAGATTTGACTTAAAATTTTACAAATTGCAGACAAATTAGAAATTTCTGTCAGTGGGTTCAGAGTACACAATGATTATGATCCTGGGATCCCGTGTAAGTGTGGAATGTATATACCTGTACAGTACGTACTTAAAACCCCTTTTATACTACAGTAACCGACACAACTTCAGAGCTCGATACACCACTTCTTTATTAAGTACAAGATCCTGACCTTTTCATCCAAAGTTCTTACAGTATCCACTTTTATATTTTTTCTCACTCTCACCACCAAGAGCAATGCCACTAATTTTCCTCTTAGGGGCCAAGATTGTGGCAAATTTCACCAGTAGAGAAAAATTTTACCCCAAAGAACGCCTGGGAGATGTTCACAGAACCAGTGCAGAAGAGAGGACGCCAGAGTTATCTTATGGTTATTTTTCAACTCGTAATTTCGGGTAGAGATGCATAATTTTCTTCCCACCCCCCCTTTTTTACTCTGTTACATGCACACACACAATCTTTCATACAGAATGTGAAAAAAAAAAATATATACATATACAGTCGGCCCTTAACATACACGGATTTGCAAATACGCGGATTGCCCCGCTGGAGGAATATTCTGTACATTGAAGAAATTGAAGTACATTCAAATCGCGCGCCATTCAACTCGCATGCGGCACCGAACGCGGGACACCACCCGCTCCCGCAACCTCACACACACACACGCATAGCTCTCCCTCACTCAGTCAGTCTCGCTGTAACCACGCTTGTGTTGACATCAGCATTGTAGTTGCAAAAATATTACATTTCCGTGAATGTATTATATCAAGCACAGTATGAATAGAATATCACTAATATAAGAGTATTTTAACCGAAAACTACTAAAAAAAACGAGTAACATATCTTGAACATCGGAAAGTTAGGTAAAGTCTTTTGTTTTCATGTAGTTTATCCTAATTTACATTGAAATGCATTACGTTTCAGCAAAACTACTATTTATTTCTGAGAATATGGAAAAGTAATATTTTGCTGAAATGATGTACGTATTACAGTGGAAAGTGATGAAAGCAACGACTTTCGCTTTCTTTCGTTCAAAAGATGTTACCGTAATCGCTTTTCGAATGGTTTTCAGTTGTGGGATTATAAGGCTAATGATAGGATAGAATATTATTGTAATACAGTACGAGTACAACAGTTTTTTAACTGAAAACCATTCGAAAAGCGATTACGGTAACATCTTTTGAACGAAAGAAAGCGAAAGTCACTGCTTTCGTCACAATTTTATCCCACTTTCCACGGTAATATGTACGTCATTCCAGCAAAAATATTATATTTCCATATTTATTTCTGAGAATACGTATATTCATTCAGTCAGTTAAGGTAAAATATACTTGTGATGTAATATTTTAATGAAAATACGGTATTGTAGTTATCTTTTGTTTCAAATTTAATTAACAAAGATTGATGTTTCAAATGTAATGAACAAAAATTTATGTACAGTATCTATAAATAAACTTTAATAAATGAATACTTTATGTTTTACATCGTCCTGTGCTACCATACCATGGATTTGGCTACTTTCGGTTTGCTATGATGAGGCAAGAGATTTGCCCTGGCAACCATACCGACACTCACAGCTGGTGGTGCGTTGGTGCATCGTTTCCATTGTTTACTGGTAGTTACTGGTAAATATTTTTCAACCTAACGAAACTATTACCCGTTTAGAGGTCGACCCCCAATTTTTTGCCAAATAATTTGGTCTTAAAAACTCGAACTACACACAGGTATATACGGTAAATAAGGACATGGGGGAGCCAGGGGTTTTGGGGGGGGGGGGCAGCAAAAATACGCGGATTTTTAACATCAACGGGTATCTCTGTTACGTAACCCCCGCGTATGTTAAGGGCCGACTGTACTGTACTGTACTGTGTGTGTGTGTGTATATATATACAGTGGGGTATGCTATAACGAACGGATCCTACTACGAATATTCCTATAACGAACGGTTTTACCTATAAAATTGAGAATGCTATAACGAACGCAACTCCTACAACGAACGCGGATGAATACGGGACTATTTCGCCTGGCGCATGAATATTGTTGTACCGCGACCCACAACAAGAGCTTCAGGCGCCATCTTTGTCTCATTGTGTAGCCAGTGCACCACTGTTATTGTTGAAATTTCGTCTTTTGATGTGGAAATAGAGTTATTTGTATAAATATTTTGTTATACAAGAGTACAATTGTGACAATGAATCGTCCAAAGCGAGTGAGAAAGCTCATAACTCTTGAAACTAAGAAAGAAATCATAAAGAAACGTGAGGATGGAACAAGCATTGCGAAACTTAGTGATGAGTATGGGATGGCTAAATCGACTATATGTGCGATTTTAAAGAATAAAGAGGAGTTGAAAACAGTGCAAGTGGCTAAGGGAATCTCTAGACTTAGCAAAACAAGGTGTAATGTGATTGAGATGGAAAATTTACTCTTAGTGTGGATAAAGGAGAAAGAAATGGCAGGTGATAGCATTAGTGAAGCTATAATTTGTGAGGAGGCCAGACAATTGTTTGAGGACCTTAAAGCCAAGACTCCCAGTGGAAGTGATAGTGATGTGCCAGTGTTTAGGGGTACCAAGGGGTGGTTTACTGGTTTCAGAAGGAGAAATAAATTACATAGTGTTGTGAGACATGGCGATGCTGCTAGTGCAGATAAGGAAGTAGCTAAGGAACAGGTATTCAACTGTGATGAAACTGGACTTTTTTGGAAAAAAATGCCTCGCCGTACATACATTACCAAGGAGGAAACTTCTGTCCCTGGCCATAAGCCAATGAAAGACAGGTTTACCCTCCTTCTTTGTGCTAATGCTTCTGGTGACTGCAAAATAAAGCCACTCTTTGTGTACCATGCAGAAAACCCCAGAGCTTTCAAAAACATTAGGAAGACCCGCCTTGGTGTTATGTGGCGGTCAAACCCAAAGGCTTGGGTGACCAGGAATTTATTCTCTGAGTGGGTGATTGAGGTGTTTGGACCCAGTGTTCGGGAATACCTCAGGGAGAATAATCTTCCACTGAAAGCTTTGTTGGTGATGGACAATGCACCAGCCCACCCTCCTAATTTGATGGTTGAATTGCCAGAGGAGTTCAACTTCATCACTGTGCACTTCTTGCCACCCAACACAACACCTCTCATCCAGCCCATGGATCAACAGGTAATTTCTAACTTTAAGAAGCTGTACACAAAGGCACTGTTTAGAAAATGTTTTGCATCCACTTCTTCCAGTGATGTTAGCTTGAAGGAATTTTGGAAGAGTCACTTCAATATAGCAGACGCTGTTTTTTTAATTACCTCAGCCTGGAAAGAGTTACTGTGAGGTGTCTTTGTGTTGCTTGGAGGCCATTGTGGCCTGAATGTGTCCTTCAAAGAGACTTTGAAGGCTTCGAAGAGTTAGAAGAAGAGGCTGTTGTTCATGAAATTGTGTCTCTGGGCAATTCCATGGGCCTGGAAGTGGATGATGATGATGTTGAGGAGTTGGTGGAAGAGCACAGTAAGGAACTGTCCACTGAGGAGCTGCTCGAGCTTCACAGAGGAAAATGAGACACTGAAGCGGAGCTTAACTTCTGAGGAGTCAGGGGAGGAGGAGGACAAGGAGGAAAGCCGCATCATTCCAGCCAAAGATCTCAAGGATGCGTTCTTTTGCTGGAGCAAACTGTCCAAACTTGCTGAGGATTATCATCCTGATGTTGGTTCTGTACAAAAGGCCATCAGTGTGTTTAATGACAATGTTATGAACTACTTTTGGAAGGTCCAGAAATCAAGGTTGAAGCAGCCAACCCTGGATTCCTTCTTTACAAAGGTAACAAAAGAACCTACAGACAAAGTGCCTGTGAGACAGTCACCAAAGAGGGCTAGGAAGGATGACTCCTCTCCTTCCACCTCTTCTCCATAATTCTCTCCTCCCCCCTCCCCCTCTGCCTCCTGTCCTGCATGCTGAACAACACTAAGGTAAGATAAAGTACCGTATCTTTTACATTTTCCACAGAATTTTTTCAGTGTTAAGTGGTTGTATTTGGGGGCCTGGAATGGATTAATCCTATAAAGAACAAGGTTCTGGAACCAATTACGTTCGTTATAGCATACCCCACTGTATATATATATATATGCAAATAAATCACTGTAGGTGCACGTGATCCAGGTATATGCTGATAACCACAAGGAAAAAGAAAACACGAAGTTCCCAAGCGCTTTCGTGTAATTCACATCATAAGGTCAAAACATAAGGGGAATAATCATTTCTTAAGTGCACATTACAGTAGTTAGCACACATATTGGGGTGGGGGGAAAGGGAGGGGGGGAACAGAGTGGAGAACCTCAGCTGTTCACTGCCTCCTGTGTCCCATGTGTAATGAAACAATTGCCTAATAGCAATGCAGTATTTTTCTTTTATTATATTTATTATCATTATTTTTATTTATTCCTCACATTTAATGGGTGATGTGACATAGTTCAGCTCAACCCAGCTGACTCACATCAGGGGGAGGGGAGGGAAGGAGAGCTGGTAGAAATGCGAGTTGGCTACGCAAGTTAAATAACTCACTGCTTCCACACACAATGGTTCACCTCACACACATAACATGCTCTTCACTTTTCTTTTTTATAGTTTTATATAATATTTTCTATATTTCTAAGCCACATTAGAGTATTGTAATGATTAGATTTAGTTTTCTCAAACAAGAACAGACAATTGATAAACACGCTGAGCTAGTGAGTTGGCTTGAGCAAGAGCCAGACCAACGCATAAGGGCAGTTCGGGGGTCAGACACATATACACGGGGCTGCGTACTCTGGATACGCGTACTTTGAGTTCCTACTGTATTGGTACAGATAAGGGTTAACATGTTCAGCAATAAGTTTGTTAAGTAATATCTCAAAAGTTAACACTCACAACCTGTTCTTTTCCATATCTCAGTTAGTGATATTCTGGACAATGCCTTCACAGCCATACACTGTATATCCTGTTTGCTTGGCAGTTCCCAATAAGGGATACATTACCCCCTTCAAGGGGGAAATTTGACATTTTTCGGGGTAACGACAGCCTATGAGATATTCACACACATAGCCATA
Source organism: Homarus americanus (assembly GCF_018991925.1). Classification (NCBI taxonomy): domain Eukaryota; kingdom Metazoa; phylum Arthropoda; class Malacostraca; order Decapoda; family Nephropidae; genus Homarus; species Homarus americanus. The sequence goes on along the minus strand of NW_024749657.1, from coordinate 1,718,870 downwards.
TTTTTTCTACTTCTTGATTCCATACACAACCACTCGACATTCACGTGTCAGACACCTTCCGGACACGGCAGAGTTGGTACCTCTTGCCTCACTCTCCCACGGCAAAACAGCGTCTGCTTCACGTACTGAACACGACAGGTCTAGTCACGACAGTCGACAAACCTTTGTCGGGGTAATGAGTACTGTTGTCAGACTTGTTTTGGGGCAATGGCTAGAACTAATTGGGAACCATTGGCTACTTTAACATAAATGGCTACTGAAACATGTGAGTTACTAACTCTATATCCATTTATATATCATTTAACCACTTACCAGCAGTTAGTCTGTTCTTTGGTACTTTGTTATGACCTTTACTGTCCAGTGTTAGTACAAAAGGAAAAATGTAGTACAGTACAGTTCAGTACCTGGGGAAAACATGGCACACTTGGTAGTGTCACCACCCTTCTTACATTTGTCCCTGGACAGGGACTGAACCTAGGACACTAGGGAGGGAGATATGCATGTTACTGCTGTCCTGTCAACACCTTGTTTCATTCGTCCAATCAACCAACTTTTTGGTGAAGCGTTAATGAGTAATTTTCTTCAATATTTTCTCCTTGATTATCATTGAAAATTATAATGCAACAGAAACAATGATAAAAAAAATTACATGGTGACTGTCTAACCCTTTAACCTTATGATGCTTTATGAGGCAGCCTCACTGTCCAACAATTTGAGGGTCTCAAGATAAAATAAAATTTTTGGAATATTGTATATTAATAATGTAAGCAGCATGAGGAAGCAACATCTCAGAGAGCAGGGAAGCGTCTGCCTACCTCGCAGTTCATTTTCATAAACTCAAACTTAATTTCCCTAAGACATGCGGACAACCCAGAAATATAATGTCCTGTAACACGACACAGAACAAAACACAAAAAATACAACAATCACTATCACTCACGATTCTTGTTCCCAAAAGTCATAATCCTGTCCATCTCATCAGCATTGTGTACAACATGGGTAAGAAGGTCTTTCACGTATACACCCACGTCAGGTCGCTCTTTCACCTCCAACCGCACCGACTGATCATGTCGGAGAAGGTCACGAACTTCTTCATTATATATTTCCAAGTATGACACTCTTACCAGGAATCTGAAAAGGTTAATAAGATGATAATATTCACCATAAATGACAAAGAAACAACTAACTCAAACAATACAATTAAATACTGCAGTCCCCATATAACATGCAAATATTAAGTACAGTTTGGATAGTACAATACAGTATGTAGGAAAACTGGAGGACTGATCTTGAAATCATATCTTATAAACCAGGTCAGGGTTGAGCAATTCAGCATGACCCCAAGCACCAGCATGGCCCCAACTTGTGACAGGTCATTCTAAAACCAGTATCATGAATCCTAATATTCAGCTCTTAAAGGTCTATCCATATTTCATAACTCCCTGTAGATATATAATATATGGTGTTATATTTATTAAAAACACAAATTCTTTAAAAAATAAAATAAAATAAATAAAAGTCTTAAGCATTACAGGTATAGCAAAAGTAATTAAACCAAATGAAGCACTGTCACTTGGGTCTACAATCTTTGTTTACCACACACTCAAAAGGATCACCATGGACCAGTTGACGGCTCTGGGTAAACACAAGAAATACACTCTGCCACGTTCGTAGAGTGATGCGATATATATAATTTGTAATAGAAGTTTAAAGTCCTGCTATAATAATTGAGGTAATTTTATTTCTCTAGAAACAAGGCCACCATTTGCAATGACGTCACCCATTTCCCCAAATGCCACGTTCAGGTAAGTTTTTTTTTATGGTCTAAGTCATGAACATTCCATAAGTGAAGAAATGTGCCGTGAAGAGCTGCTTCAAACATAGATTGAGTGGATATATGAGCAATAGGGGTTGAGTGTAAACGGGACTGCCCAGTATGGGCCAATAGGCCCGCTGCAGTTTCCTCCATTATTATGTTCTTATGGACATAAAAAACTCCCATGTTCACACAAGCTCGGCTGTCATGTATTCTTACCTGGTAGACTTTCTCTTCTTTTTTATCAGTGCATTTACAGAATACAGTCATGCGCCGGTTATCGTCCTAGATACATTCTTGGAAACGTGACGTTAACCGAAATGGACGTTGTCCGATCATCACATAAACTTGTATTTATACTTACGTGTATGTGGAATACTATATACGTATATATACACTTTTACTGTACTCTTAAATCACTACTGTAATGTGATACAGGTGATTAATTTTTATCTCTTGTGCAAAATACATGACGTTTATATTAAAATTATTCACTGTTTTACAAGGATTCCAGCAACGCCAGGCAGATGGGGGAGAGAGAGAGGGTGGGAGCGAGCGAGGGGGCGTGGGGGGAGGGGAGGTAGTACATTTGACAGTTGGCACAGGCCCAGGTCTAACGCGTGTATACTTATCAGTTCTTAAGTGACTAAGCTTCTCTCTTATAAAAAGCCAGTGAAATGACCTGGGTGAATATAATTAACATTGCTGGGATTCTTGTAACATACTGATTAATTTGAATATAAACATGCTATAATTTGCACTAGACAAAACAATTTTAGTACCGTAATCAAATTAGTACATGTGCACTCCAGCTTTGCACTAAGGTCATTTATTTCTATTATGTTTCTTTTAGTATGGTGTGTGCATGTAAATGGATGAAAATAAATGAAGAAATCTATGTAAATCTACCCAAAAATACAGTTGAAAAACTTTTTTATAAAATGTACTACAGTACTGTACACTAATGTACAACAATTTTTATCTCTTGAGCAAAATATATGACGTTTATATTCAAATTATTGGCTGTCTTGCAAGGATTCCAGCAATGCAAATTATAATCTCCTAACTTTAGTCTGAGATATTATATAAGATAAAAACTGTAAGCCTAAAACCCTGGCTGGGAGGGAGGGAGGGACGGAGGGAGCCAGCAGTCAGCGAGGGGTTGGGGGGTTGAGGTGATAAGTTTGAGCCGAAGGTCTCTGTGTGTTTATTTAACAGTCCTACTAAGCTTCTCTCATTTTAAAATGCCAGTGATATGACCTAGGAGAATATAATTAACATGCTGGGATTCTTGTAAGATACTGATTTATTTGAATATAAACATGTTGTAATTCGCACTAGACATAACAATTTTAGTACCGTAATCAAATTAGTACATGTGCACTCCAGCTTTGCACTAAGGTCATTTATTTCTTTTACGTTTCTTTTAGTATGGTGTGTGCATGTAAATGGATGAAAATAAATGAAGAAATTTATGTAAATCTACCCAAAAATACAGTTGAAAAACTTTTTATAAAATGTACTACAGTATTGTACACTAATGTACTACATTTTTTATATCTTGAGCAAAATATATGATGCTTATATTCAAATTAATCTCTGTCTTGCAAGGATTTCAGCAATGCAAATTATATTATCCTAACTTTAGTCTGAGATATTATATAAAATAAACATAAAGAAATCACCAATCTTTTGTCTGGGAACACAAGGAAGGAAGTAGCCAGGAGCGTGTGGGAAGAGGGGGGGGAGGTGAGGTGACAGAATGTCTGGCGTTTGTTTGTTTATTTATTTGAGATAAGATTTGACAGTTGGCGCTGAAGGCCTGTGTGTGTGTTTATTTATCATTACTTAAGAGTGACTAAGCTCTTCTCATAATTTGCCACCCAAACGACCTGGGTGAATATAACTTACATTGGAGGGATTCTTGTAAGATAGTAATTTATTTGAATACCTGTATAAACAAGCTATATTTGCATAGACATAACAATTTTAGTACCATAATCATTTAGTACATGTACAATACAGGTTTGCACTTAGGTCCATTGTTACTGTACAATATTGACTAAATTCACTAGATAACGTACGCCTGGCCGCACAATCTATAAGAATACGAGATGCATACGTGACTGTGCCCGCTCTAGGTACATTTCGGTTCGCTAGGTCCCATTATTTGAATTTTTTTTTTTTTTCAATTTAAATTTTAATTGTTTATTCCTTGATAGAGGAAGCGGGATCCTAGTGCTGTCACTTGGTACCCCTGTACCATAACACCAGAAGCAACTGGCCAGTGTCACAAGTATATACAGTACAGTACAGTCATCCCTTGGTTATCGCGCCTAATTGGGACCCCGCCGATAACGAAAGTACAGAACCTATGGGATTTATTCTAATTGGTTCCAGGCACCCAAGACCCAACCCCAAGTTTCCCATTTTACGACCATTTAGACCCACTAAATATATATATAATGTTATGGTAAATATCATAAACACACATAGGCATGGCTAGGTTTATTACAAAGTGATGAAAAGGGTACGCTTAATACTGTAGTCCACAAAACATGTAGCTATGCTTTTTTTATTTGGTCCCCCATCATACGAGTCCGTTTTCTCTCACATCAGGACGCCTGAGTCCTCCGTTTTCTCTCTTAATCTTAGAGTGCACCAGAGACTTCACTATTCTTAGTAATGCCACAGAATTTGAAATTGCAACCCCAATTGCAACTGGGGTTGCAATTGTTGAGGCAACTAGATATGTCTGATTACAGCAAATGTGTTATTGTCAATTTGTAGGTGAAAGATTTTATCCTCAATAGATGTAGGTTAACATTACACCTGGAGGCAAATGCTTAAAAAAAGCCTAAGGAAGGAAGCATATTCCTTTAACACATAATATCTGACCAGTATGGGGAGGATCATCGTGTCTCCGTCAGGGGGTCGTGGAGTGGTGGTCCAGCAAGCGTCACGGATTTTTTTTTAGGGGGTGGCGACAATATATGACGGACGTTAACCGGCGCATGACTGTATATCAGTACTAGATGAAGATACGAGTCAATTTAGAAGTAATGACATTGTCTGGACTTTGTTTTGAGAATGCCTGATGCCAGGTAAACATGACAACATAGTGCTGTTATTGTTTTGATGTTTCACTAATGAACCACTGGGATATACCGGTATCATCATTTATATTAATTAATGGGTAAAATTTTACTTTAACTACCATAAGTATTTGGATGCTTAGATCGGAGATAGACTATATTGGGTAAATTATAAGTTTTGGTCATCCCTGGACTTAGACAGGCAGACTATGATTTTTTTCTGATGATTTGCGATGTGTTATGAACGATTTAGACCTTTACATCTATCAGAAATCACTAGTTTTAAGTTACTACCCCCTCCCCCTACCGGTGTATGTTAAGCTAATCTTATAACTTATAATATAGCCTAGCCTAACCTAACCTATGACTCGTATTTTGTTATGCGATACAAAAATATTTTGCGACAGAAATCCCGTAGAGATAATTTGCCTTATTGTTTAAAGTACTTAATCCCATAGTTAGAATCTTAAGGTTCCCCAGATGACCAAAACCAAAATAATACCAATATTGTTTGGAATGTTTATACTATGAAATTTGTAGTAGGGGCAGCAAATATCCACTGAATTAGTTAATGTGCTTAGTAATATTTATATATTCAATATAGTATTACTTTACTTTACCCCTTATTTTTTACACTACTTGGCCCAATTTATTTAAAAATATTATTACCATAGTGAATTTAAGTGTTTTCTTTACCCAGTGACCTGCCATCTTACGAAAAAATTCCAACCCACAACTAATCCATTATACTCTTGAAAATGAACAGACTTAATCTGCTTTTTGAAAGTCTACATTCAGTCAAAAGAAGAACATTGATTCATAGTTATGGACTTAAGATGGATACATGGATTACCAGCTCTGTACAGGCTATATCTGAGTCAGTAATCATAACAATGACCGGATAATTTGGCTCAAGAAACTTTACAACTTTGTGGTCATCAAGCAGTTACAATTTATCAATAGCTTCAATAGGAAGCCAATACTGCACAGTTAAATTTTTAATGTTGTCGTGGGAGTTCTTGGTGGGAGTAAAGAGATAAGCCTAATTACTCTTTTCAGGAGAGTTTGATGATCAATCCACAAAGTGTTGCACTATCCGACTCTAGACGCACCTTAGATCCGACTAACATACATAGATACCGGTACATAAATCCTAAGCGACAGGGGTGAAAAAGGTTAAGTGGAAGGACAACAAGAGGATGGAAGTGGGTAGTACGAGTAGAAAGAGGTGCCGTGGCTTAACACAGCATGTCTGATTGTTATAGAATTGCAGTAACTGACCACCAACTGTACGACCGATGCGACAAGACTCACACTGCTGCAGCTCATACCCAGAACCCCGGTAGGCCCCGCCCAGTAGAAAAGGTTGATTGATTGATTGATTGATTGCAGTAATTATGTCCCCGGCGACACAACAGCTTAGGTCACATGTCGCCGAATTAAAACTAAGGCTTAAGAGACTAAAATAAAATAATACAAGGTAAAAACACAAGGAAGAAGTAAATTAGTAGTAGAATTGTTTGGTGACAGATGATGGTACAGTCTTTAAGCTTTTACCAAAGATGAAACGGAACTAATTGGAGAGGAAGAGTTTTGAATCTCTGATCTTAAATGTCAGTATTTGTTGCATCGAGGAGTGAGGATATCATTTCTATAGGGTTTTTAAGAAGAAAGTGGGGAATAGTTCTCTGATTTGCTTAGAAATAATTGAACCTTGGATAAACCTCATCGGCTATGATGTTGCTATTGCCGTGGTGAGAGGAGAATATCTGAACTCAGAGCAGCTTGATGTGGTGTACCTGGATTGTCCTCAGGCCGCCCAGGTGCAAATATAAGAGTGTTATTGTTGTTGATTACGTGTTTTAGTACAGAGGGGTGGGCATGATGTATTGGGTCTGTTTAGTTTGGAGGGGTTCCTGTATGTGTATCTGTGGTGAAGTATGATGTCGTCAAAGAATTCCTGCCATTGTGGGTGTGTGGTTAAGAGATTTCTATTTGTGTGTCACCTAATAGTCTCCAGTAGATGTTGAGAGGTGGAATGTTGCTCTGTTCATGTAGGTGTTTGTTAGTGGTGAAGGATATTCAGTGTGTGTGTGTTGTGTATGAACTTCAGTGATTTATTCTGTATGACTTGTAGTTTCTTGATGTTGGTTGGTGCTGTTAACTGGAGTGCGTTGGGTGCGTTATGTTAACAGCGGATGTATTAGTGCTTTGTATAAATGTGTTTTCGTTTTTGTTGTTGCACTTCTGAATCTTTGTATGCCTGTGAGTGTCTTTCGTGTTGCTGCTGCCTTTGTGATGATGTGGTGAGGGTGTGGTCGAATGTATGGTTGTTGGTGTATGGGTTTAGGTATATCTGGTAAAGCTGATGTCTTTTTGTGCCAAAGTAGGTGATTTGTAATTTGTTTGTACATATATGCCATCTGACTAGATGTGATATGTAGTCGGTGTATTGTATACACCTGTATAGTCAGTGAGTCGGTATGTATGCAGTCAGGCAGGTCATCGTTGGGGAAGGACTAAATCTTGTGGAACTCCTGCATTCAGTAGGAAGTAGTCTGAGTTTTCACATTTGAATTTAACCCTTAGCCGGCGACCGAACTATATATAAAGGTAGATGGTACGGAATGTGCTGAAAAATTGAGGTGAGACTATTTATAGACGTTTCTCCAAAATTCATCTCCTGTATTTCCCAGCTGAGACTATATATATATAGTCGGATATGTATGAGTGCCCTAGAGCCCCAGAAATCCCGAACTAGCAACTCAAGGGTGGCGATGGCTTGCCTGATCGCTGGAGCCAGCCGCCTAAAGCTCCAATCACTCGAACAGTCTGTTCCCAGCTTTCATCAGGTATGGAGCACTCTCTTTGGTCTCATCTGTGGAGCTGAATTTCCATTCTTTCTTTTGATATTTTGAAGAGAGCTAAGTTTTGTCAGATATAATTTTCAATTATTTTTTTTGGTCTGTTAGGCATTTCATCATTCATTTACTTTTTATTTTCTTTGCCTGTACAGGTAGTTCTGCTATAACGCGATAATTGTGTTCCTGTAAAATATCGTGTTATAGAAAATTGCGTAATAGAAATAACAGGGCTTATGGAGAAAATAGCTGTTAGGTGCAGATTACTCGAAATCGAAAAAATTTAGTAGTTAGCCTAACACAAAGGATAGCACAGTCTAAATAAATGTTACATTCATATCTAATAATGAAATCATACAGTAAATGTAATACTTTACCTTGACAAAATATGAATGTAACTTGATGGGGGAGAAGGGTGATTTTGAGGTTGATAACATCGAGCTTCTCTTCAAGTGTTATATCCTTTCTTTTACGATCATCACCGGGAATTCTATCACCAGAACGCTTCTTGGCGATATTCTTCTTTACCATATTCACAGTTAATACCACAAATTTGGAGAAATAGTAAGCAAAAATCGCGTTATAGCAAACAAGCGTTCGCGTTATACAAATATCGTTCCTAATTCATAAATCGCGTTAGAGCAAATTAAAGTTATCAAAACACGCGTTATAGCAGAACTCACTGTATATAGAAATTATAGCCATAATTATGTTCCATAGGAGGAACATTCCTGATGAGGAAATACAGTATATTCTAGACTACGATTTTGATGATGAATTCATGAATGATATTAGTGATGATGCAAAATCAGATAGTGGTGATGACACTGATAGTGGTGATGAATCACAACTTGAGATTATTACAGAGGAACCAGATGATATTCTGTCAGGTGCAGAAGTTGATGGTCAAGATGACAGTGCTCCAATTGGACGGTTGAGCAATTCTCCAGTTAGTAGAGAACGATTTCCATTTACTGGAGACACGGGAGTCAAAGTAGTTTTGCAAGATCCTCAGAACCCAATAGAAATTTGTCTGTCTTTTGTAGACAGATATAATGGAACATATAGTGAGAGAGACAAACAAATATGCTGCCAAGGTCTGTGAAGAAAAGAGAAGGAGCTCGAGGGTATTACAAAGTACTACAAGAAGCTATTTTTCAGGCTAATCGAAATGAGTTTGCATAACTGCAATGTAATCTACAAAAGAAATGGAGACCAGATAAACCTCCTTGACTTCAAGTTGCTCTTGATTGAACAGATTGTGTCTGCATACAGCAAAGATGTTTATTGGATAAAGAAACCCACAAGCTCAGTGACTCTTGGGCCATGTCCTACAAGACTGAGTGGAAGACATTTCCCAATAGAGACAGAGTCAGCTGAAGGTGGTAGTACAAAGAAGGTTCAAAGAAGATGTACTTACTGTGCACTGCAAAACAAAGTGAGGAGAACTATCTACAGCTGTGATGTTTGTCAAGTTGCACTGTGTATTACTCCATGTTTTACCACACATCAGAAAGCCTTCCAACGTAGGAGAGTGACAGCAGTGAATGAACAAATGCCATAAGAAGCAACAGTAAGGCAACAATATAGTAAGGGAGGGTGGGAGGGTAACCACATCCAGGTCACAAATTCTGGACACAGCTTTGGCTGAGGGTGTGAGTGACTCCACGTACCTTACTTATACGAATATAAATAATAGCCACTTACAAAATTCACGTTTTAATATTAAAAGCATCTTTGCTATGTTAATGAAATATAGCAACTGTTCCATATTGCGGTAGAGTCTATATATAGATGGTGTTAAAATTTCACAAAATGCGGTGTAACTTTATTTATGTTCCACTCCAGTGGTCGGCGGCATCTATATAATAACGATTTCTAAATTTGGCGCTTCTTCAGTCACTGCTGCAGCCGGCTAAGGGTTAACTCTCATTTGTCTGTCTGTTCAGAAGTTGCATACAAGGGTAGGTGTTATTGGGATATCTTGGGGAGGTTGAAGTGTGTGCATATTTTTTATTTTAGTCCGTTGTGCCAGACTGTGTCGAAAGCTTTTTGCAAGTCTTTGGTGATGAGTGCCGCTTTGTACGGTCCCTTGTTCATGTGGAGGTAGTTTGTGATTAGGTTCAATGCATCCTGTGTGGAGTGTTGTGCCTTAAAGCCAAACTGTTTGTGTGAAAGCAGTTCTTCATCTTCAAGGTGGTACTACTTAACTCTAGACACACCTTAGATCCAACTAACAATGGGATGCATTACCTGGGTACAGTACTGTGCCTCAGGGCAGGGAAATAAACCCTCTCCATAGCAACAATGACACAACAGCCGGGGCCTGGGGGCTTCTAACAGGTGTCTTCTGATATGTTGTTCATTTATATTGATAGCATCTTAATTATTCAAGTACTGTATGTGTACATGTTGTATTGTGTAGGGTATTATTATTGTTACTTTTCATATATTACATGGGTTAGGTTCCAAGGAATGGCACATTAAAACCACAAATAGCAACTTATACCACCTCAGTTCTACTGTATTCCTATACTGTGTATAAGAAACTTAAGTCACCAATACTACTCTCCTTCATATGTGGAAGTTTGGAGCTTGCAGAAGTGTACTGTACAGTAGGATGAAATCTGGTTATTGAAGCATAGGGAAATCATCAGGATCACTGTTGGAAGAGGGTGATGCAGTGGTGGGTGGTGGAGGGTGGGTGGTGGGTGGTGGGTGTGGTGGGGGTGGTGGGGCAGGTGGTGGAGTGTGCGTGAGACAGTGGCAGCAGCTGACCGGAATCAGCTGGGCAACTGGTGCTCTTGAAAACTATCGTGAGTTGGTGGTTGTTTCGCTACGGCTTTGGTCTCATTTCCTCCTAGATAACTAGCACTGACACTAGGCAGTGTTTTAAGGGCCATTTCACACAGAAAAACTGAAGTTTTGAGTACAACACAAGAGATGGTGCATCGCAGGCAATGGTTGAGTGTAAACAAAGGGAGAGGAGACGCCGCGAAGTTAAAATCGTGAATCACAAACCAGCGAACTGCAAGAGTTTACTGTACAGCAATAAGGGAAAGTAAAATTTTTTTCCATTAATTCACCAGTCAGACAATCCATCTCTTCATTTTTCTTTTTAATGGTATGTCTATAATCAGTAAGTCAATAAAATCTTATCAACACATCATTCCTGCTGCATGATGTAGCAACACACATCACACTTATCATTCACATCCTTCATTCCTTAAATGTTTAATGCAGTGCAATTCCCCGTCTTCTCATATCTTAGCATTAAGGTATAGTATAACCTATAACTCTTAGTGGGGTATGCTATAATGAATCTAA
>NW_024749657.1:1689857-1707672 GCF_018991925.1 Homarus americanus | reverse complement strand
CGTAGTAGGATCCGTTCGTTATAGCATACCCCACTGTATGGATAACACACTCACTTCTTATACAACTTAACACAATTTAACCTTCCTTATCCATGTTGTATAAGGGGGGGGGGTGTATAGCACTACCTTTGAGGGCACACACACAAAACACATAAAAATAAATAATATATAATGGGAAAATTCTCTAACAAATAATCTGAAACAAGACAACAAAATATATTAAAAAATGTGAGTCGACCCTCAAGTCAACTCTGTGCTTAGTTATTAAAGTTAACTTTAATAGCTAAGCCCGGAGTCGACTCTCACATTTTTAATGCATTTTGTTGTCTTGTTTCTGATTATTTGTGAGAGGACTTTCCCATTATTATTTATTTTTATGTGTTTTGTGTGTGTCTGTGTCTACACACACACACACACACACACACATATACAATATAGACAAAAAAGAAATAATTGTCCTAAGGTAGCAGGCAGCTACCAAACAGGGAGGTACTACCGCCTGGGAAGATATTGGAAGCATAATGTGTTGTCTAATGGTAGACCCTGCTGCCATATGGCATCACGAAAATTGTGACCAAGTCCTAGGTTGCTGATCTGACTTTCTGCCTCATTTACACACAATTGCAGGGTCTCAATTGTTTCTCTTGCTATTGACAATACAACATACAAACTGTATATCGTTTCTCACTAATGATCTTTTTTTTTAATTTCTTTATGGTTCCTTATTATTATTATTATTATGATTATTATTATTGCAGTGTTTTCATTATTATTATTGTTATCATTATTATTTTTTTTTATTTATTTTTTTTTATTATAAATTTTACTTATCTGAAATATTATTATTATTATTATTATTATTATTATTATTATTATTATGATGATGATGATGATTATGTTTTCGCCCCCCCAGGCCCTGATGTGGGTCGGTGACCTGTGTCCGGGTGGGCTAATACCCGTGTAAAAAAAAAAAAAAACAGAATATACCTTTCTTTGTATATGAGTAAAAAAGTAACCCCCCCCCGGTCAACAAATGTTGTTCGCAGCCATTTGGAGAACCTAACCCTCTCAAATTTTAAGGGCATGCTGTACTGTAAACACTAAGGAAATATATATTTTTATGTGTGTGAGCAGTACTGTATTTTGTCACTGAAACTCTGAAATAATAACAGTTATGAATGTACCCACATAACAATCACTGAAGGTAGTTCCAGAACAGGATATATGACTGAGATGAAACAATATAAGCAGCTGTAAGGTAAAGGTTACTGTAGAAAGGTACTGTACTTCAGAATAAAGGATACTGTATCTATTGTAGGTATACATACTACAGTAGATCAGTGACAGAACATCAGAAAGGTGGATTGCTGTGTTTATTATTCACCTTATCTGCTGCTGATGAACATATAAATTTTCTACACAAAGCCAAAAATATATATATAAAGTAGCAGAAGAATGTTGCCATCATGAGAGACACTTACAAGTTTAAACACATGTGACAGACCAACAAGTAGACCAGAGAAAATAACTAACCAATCACTTGCATGTTTAGAACAATACAAACAATCTTGACTCTTACTTTTTGTCCTCCTCAGCTTTTGCTATGTGGCCAAATATATGGGCAAAAGAGTTTGGAATGATTCCCTTGAGCTCTGACACTGATCTGACTCCTTCCATGGTGTACGTCTTGCCAGTGCCCGTCTGTCCATAAGCAAATATCGTCCCATTGTATCCTTCTAGCACATTCTCTACTATGGGACGCGCTGCTAGATTATATACATCAACCTGGAAAATTAAGTAAATTTTTGTTACTTAGAATTCTTATGACCCAGAAAATATAGTACCTGTACAGCTTGTTCACTAGATGAAGAGTCAAATATTTGGAGTCCAGCTAATATACAAGTTTTCCAGTATCCAGGTGAAGAAAACAGGTATGGCATTAATGGATTGTAATGCTTGTAAGAGTTCAGAAATGGTTACTACTTAGCTGCCTTTGAAGAAATGGGTGTCTGCCATACGGACGTTAATTGTCTCAGGTTATCGTTATCAGTACAGACTAGTTATAGATCGACCTTTTATATTTACAATAATTATTTTTTAATAAATTTAAAATAATAATAGTGTGTTTAAGTAAGCAATAACATATTTTTAATTCTGGAGTTGGTTAGGTAGAATTTAGCCTACTGGAGACAGCAACTGGGGAATTCATTAGCTTACAGGAGACTGCAACTTCACATATAGGACAAAAGCTGATTTTTTTTGGCCATTTTTCAGACCAAAAAGTGTCTTATATGCCATAAAATAAGGTGAGTACTAGAGGGTGAGTATCTGTTCATAATGTTACATTACTCATAAGGAAATAGAAGACTGATCCTGAAACCTTATTTACTAGTTAAGTCCTGAGCCAAGTAGCTCAGGTTAATGAACAACCTGTTTTGATGGTTTCCTTTACACAACACTCACAACTGGCAGGTGGGGCTGTTCATCTCTGCTGTAAATTCTTTCTTAAAAGGGTGGACTGAGAGCAAGGGTTTACAATTAGTGGGATTTATTGCTTTTATATTCTAATTACTGTCATCATATTATAAAGTACATAGTTTCTAAATTCAGTGTATTGTCGCCTTGTCTTTATATAATATAGTTCCTTTAACTAAAAATTGTAAGGCCAAAAATTTGCCTTTGAAATATACTATAATTCCAAATACTGTCTCATTATCTTGGTGATGGAAGCAAATCTAAAACTCACTGCTGAAAGGATTAAAAAATTCATGTTATTGTGACCAAAGTTTCAACACTAACACAGCTACAACAGAAGCACAATGTAGTACTGTAATGGATGCCTGAGAATTTATTTTTAATACACATAACATTTGGAGAGAAACTTTATAATTACAGTACAGTTCAGTACTATAAGATTTTTTCAATATATACCGTACCATATAAATGTGAACTGAAAATAAGTGTGAAATTTCCTACACTTACAAAGACTAATAATGAGTTGTGTCAGTTATCTTCCTACCTGTTTAGAGTCTTGGCCAAACACAGAGTCAAAGGTGAATACTTTGGGTGGTTCACCAGCCTGGGCATCAGGGTTGGTCACCAGAAGGGAGCAGTTTAGATCATCACACTCCACCATGCTTTTATAACCTGCTTTAGTTTCTTGATCACTCAGAGGACGAACTCGTACTACAACTCGAACATTTTCTCGGTCCTTTAGAGTTGTCTCTCTATCCTTGTCGGGCTGTAAAATATAATGTCACATAAACAATATGCAGCCTAGAGAAATATAAATGTGAGTAGAGTAGAGTAGAGTAGAGTAGAGTAGAGTAGGGTAGGGTACAGTATATAAGCACTGGACAAATAGCAAGGTGTGCACAACATGGTAAATGTTAGATGAGTAATGCATTTTTTTTTCAATCTACTATGTAAATAACAATAGGAAAAAAGGTTTACATGCAAAGAATCAATCGCCCCCTAAATTATAATACAGGCAAACCCCATTATTCATAGCCTCGGTATTCATAACCCCGTTTATCTGCAATCAATTTATTGTTACCCATTTCCACTATTCGCAATGGTTGCCCCGTTTATTCGCAAATTCATACGAGCAAAAATTTTGAGCCGCCCCTCAACTGTAGCGTAGGACAGCGTGTGTATGTATTCCTCCGCCATACCCTCCCGCTCGCCTCAGTCTCACACGTGCTGGTGTGTGTTTTGTGTGATCTCACAATGCCTAAGCGACCAGCTAAACTCCCAGCAATGTTGCTTAGAGATCACGTGTGGCAGTTACGTCGGACGTGAAATTGGATATCGTAAAAAGTCATTAACACGGAGGAGGAACGTCGGTGATTGGGGGCGTGTACGGCTTGGCTCCCTCTACGGTGCATTCTATAGTCAAAAGCGCCGACAAGATCATGGAGATGGCCGGATCTGCAACACCACTGACGGCTACGAAGGTGACGAGGTTCCGTGATGTCTACGTTTAAAACTTACCTCACACATCTTTGGAATGTGTATTCAAGAAAAATATCTGGTAGTTCAGCCAGACTAAACAATGTGTAGCAGCACTACCATGGGGTGAGTGTCCTTTCTTCTTACGGTTCTTTGCTTTAGCCACAACCAATATGCAGACCAACCAAAGGCCTGCCAGATGTTCCCTATTCTATTCAATATTATAACCAGTAGTTCTATACTGTTCCCCATTCTCTCCCTACTTCTCCTTCAGGTAAACTTGCTGATGGAACTCTTAGTAAAAGTCAATGGTGATCACCTTACTCAAAGGACTGCCACACATCATTTAGAATTGACATGGTACAGTATGTTCTGCTGACAATAATAGCCAGCAGTGTGTGTGTGTGTGTGTGTGTGTGTGTGTGTGTGTGTGTGTGTGTGTGTGCACAGGGTGGTGTAATGCATCTACTGTGGCAGCATTGTGTTAAGGCCTGTCCACACGATCGAGCAGTGCCCGGCAGGCACGCGCATTTAAAATTGGCAGGCAAACCAGCGGAGTGCCCGTGCCCGGCGTCGAGCGAAATCATGGTCCGCCTGCCTGGTGGACAGATGACCGGTGAAAATAGAATCCATGCTCAGAAACTTATTTTTGAGGTTCTTTATCTGGGGAAACTAGGCAGGCTTTCCTCATCAACAATGATTATATAAGAGTACTCTATTGATTAAGGGTGTTGGATAATTTCAACTATCGTTATGTCCTTAGTGGCAAACACACAATGATAATTGTGTGCTGTTAAACCTGGTACTGTGGTCATTTATTTTTTTTTATTTACGTATATGCATGTAGGTATATAATTTTTTATTGACATGTCTTAAAATCTTTAATTGCATACTACATATGTTGGGGTGTATGTAATTATTATGTGAAATAAAGTTTGTCTTTATACAAGTTGTGTCAATCATCAATTTCTTATTTGCAAAAAACCTAGTGTCCCAAACAGGTCCATCATGTATCACATATGTATGGCAGGGTTACCCCCTTCACAAATACTAATATGTTTTAATATCATTTTCATTATTGATAATTAATCGATAAAACCGGAAAACTGACATTCCTATAATATTGTCATTAATACTCAACATTACACAAGCCTGCAATACAAGACACGTGTTATTATTGGAACCTCACGTGACTGTCAAAAACAGCTGATCACTACGCCACCGCTGACCTCGGGGGTCGGGTCCTCAAGTCGGTGAGGTATGAACGGAGATACTGACAGAACATATGCTAGCACTTTGTGAAACCTGAGTTAAGTACTGCAAATGTGATACGTACAGTTTATGTTCCCCGGTCGGTCCAGATGTCCAGTGTATAACCAAATAAGCTTAATGCAATGTACATTATTGGCGTGACAATAAACGGGAGATTGTTTATGTATTATGTAATGAGGACATTCGTGTGTGTTCTTCGTTCCTGCCGCTCTCCTCACTCTAGTCCCATAGCTTCCTGTCTATGCACATCATAATTCTAACATAATTCAATGAATTTTTTATGTACTACAAATCTCACCTGCAAGTAATCTTCCTTGAGTACTTCATACATGGCTTGACAAGTTGCAGGTATTATGCGAGACAAACTTTGTTTTGATATCCTCGCTCTATACTGAAGTGACGTGTAGGTGCACCCAGTTGAAAGACATATGAGCGTTGTCTAAACGAGCCTCCGCAGATATACTCTCCCTCATATTGGTATCCTGTTTTTTTATATATGGTTCCATTTTCGCTAGAAGTTTGTAAAAGGTGTTGGGGTCCATTCTCATGTAATTGGTGAAGTCTTGCTCACGTCCATCTTGCAGTTCACGTAAAATCGTGGCATGACTTCCCAATACTTTTCTTTGGCCTAACCACTCTTTACACCATTCCCTTTTCTGCATTTGGTTCTTCTTTTTGCACGTAGCAGCAATTATTATAGTACACAACGCTATGCTCTTCAGTGACCACCTACTAGCACCCGCCACTGCCGACCACCTACTAGCTACTGGCGCCTGATTATGACTGCCGCCAACCACCCCCGTGTGTACAACAACGCACAGGCTTTGCCCGGTAAACGGGCAAAGCCCGCCGGGCACTGTTCGATCGTGTGGACGGGGCTTTAGTGTTAAGGTGCAAGCACTGCTTGCTCCCTCTCACCTTCAGTTGCCGCCGCTGGCACTCCCTCGTGGTGAAAAGGGAAGCAACTTGCATAAGTCTTCCCCTGCCAGTACACAGCCTCCTCACCATCAAGACTCCTGCTGTGCCTCCTCGTGGCAACACACAGTAACTGGGTGCCTCGTGGGCCTAGGATAGACCAGCAGGGGATCTCGGAGTAGCAGTGGGCCCCAGAGGGACAGCGCATAGGTCCACTGGCATGTGAACATGTCCTGGCACCTACCAACCACTGCCCCCGCTGCCTTGCGGATAAACCTTGGTAGGTATGAGGCCAAGGGAGTAAACCCCGAACGAAAAATCTGAGGTGGAGCCCCACATCAAGCAGACATGCTTACAGAGCTCCAACAAGACCCCAACGGCAGTATACAGTATAGGCGGAAGAGGTGACCACCATGGGAGCCCAATGACTACACCGGCGGACGAAGGCAATGCATGATGGACAGGCTACTAAGGCGAAACCCAACAAACTGGGCTATCGGCAATCCATTGCAACTCTCATCATTGCAACACTTACACCACTGGATCAGGAAAAGGGAGAGCCAAGATGTGTGGTTGCAGTCTGCGCTCTTGCCTCACCACATAAATCAGCTCACACGCAGCCATCATCCAGCTCATCATATTCCTCATCATCAAAACCCTTATACCCCCCCAAAAGTCCTATGCGATGGGCGAGTGGTAACGGGAACAGGCAGAGATGACTGCCAGAAGTCTCTAATCACAACTCTGCACATGGGTGGCATAGATAAGACAAGTGATCGCGCAGTGAAAGTTTGAACGCTCGTGCTTGGCTAGCGTACAGCGAATGAGGGTGCGCCAAGTCCATAGACTTGCATGGTTAATTAGGGTGCACCAAGTCCGTAGACTTGCATCGTTTTCCATCGTAAATAAAATGGTTAATTAATGCTTTCCTAAAGAAACCATCGACATGGGACCAGGTTTATTCCACTATGAATTTTTTGCGATTTTTCCACCAAGTTTGATGAAAAACGATTGTGCCGTTTCGGCTGCCCAGAACAGACACACAGACGGACAGCTAGTCCTATAGTATATTAGATGGTCGTTTATACACTGGGATCTAGGCAGCAGTGCAATTCGATCCTGTCTGTGTGACTAAGCAGCCCTTTCGATGAGCCATTCTGCTCACCTCAGGAGCTACTTTACAGTCACCTAAGAAATAATAAACAACACTTGCAGGCAACTGAAAAGGCATAAGGTTAGTCTTAAGACAAACCTGAAAAAGTGCCAAATCGACCCCCTCACCTGGGAGACGATTACTCCACACTGTAACACTGGGAGGAGCACCACATAAGAAGGTGTCAATACTTTTGAGTTAGGCAGACTGCATACCATGGCAGATAAGTTCCAATGCACGAAAAATGCTGCCGCCTCCCTCCCTCACTAAATGTAGCCCTCCACACATGTGCAACATGTGAGGACGACCCTGCCAGTCCCGTATCAGCCTCTCTAGTCACCCCAGCGCTCACCAATGAATGCTACATGCAGATGGTTGGAGAGTCATTCTCAGCACTAACAAGTTTGACCGTAACAAGTGATCTCTGCACTGCCATTGCCCTCCTTGCAAGAAAGCTGGCATCCTCGTGTTGCCAACACCTCCATGCTCTGATGGCCTGCCGCCTCATTCCCCTGGATAAGAATCCAGGATGCAGGCCTATAGGGGTGGGGGAAGTGCTGAGGCGGATCATCGGAAAATGCATAATGGAGGTGGTAAAAGGTGATGTCAGGGCAGCAGCAGGGAACCTGCAAGTTTGTGCTGGCCACCAGGCTGGCGGGGAAGCCGCCATTTACGCCATGAGAACGATATTTGAGCAGTGCGATTGTGAGGCCGTTCTCCTGGTGGACACTTCAAACGCATTCAACATACTTAACTGCAAGGCCACACTGCACAACATCAAGACCAAGTGTCCAAACTTTGCAGTGTATGTTGAAAACTCATATAGGAATCCATCAGACCTTTATATAGTAAGCAACAAGGCTCTAAGAGGTGATACCATCATACAGTCAACCGAGGGAAAAATGCAGGGGGACCCTGTTGCAATGGCAATGTATGCAATAGGCCTATCCATGCTCCAAGACACAATAAAATTTGAAACAACTGAGGTCAAGTAAGTGGCATATGCTGATGACCTTACAGGAGCAGGAAAAGAGGACACCAAAAAGTGGTGGGACCTGGTAACATCACGAGGCCCATAAATAGGGTACTACCCAAACCCCAGCAAGTCCTTCCTCATTGTGAAGCCAGAACATTATGAACGGGTAATGGAGGTGTTCGGTGGAAGTGAGGTCAAAATAACAAAGGATGGCTAAAGACACCTCGGCGCAGTAATCGGCACAACGGACTTCAAGACCGAGTACGTAATAGGAAAGGTGAATCAGTGGGTTAGGGAAATCCAAGCTCTGTCTGAGATTGCTAGCACAGAGCCACATGGGGCATTTGCTGCATTCATCCATGGAGTCAAACATCGCTGGAACTACCTGATGCGCACTATCCCTGATATCGTACCCCTCTTCCACCCTCTGGAAGAAGCAATCAGCGTCAATTTCATTCCCAAATTAGTGAAACACCCTCACTTAACCCCAGCAGAAAGATCACTCCTTGCACTACCACCAAGACTGGGAGGAATGGGATTGACCAATCCAGAGGAGATTGCTGCCACCGAACATCAAAACTCAGTTAAGCTCACGGCAGCCCTCACGGACCACATAAGAGCTCAGAACGCAATAGGGGAGGTGGATACCAGTGAAGTAAACAAGATTCGAAGGTCTATTACGACAGAACGACAGCACAGCCAAAGTGATAAGTTGCAGCAGCTGTTGCTGCAAGTACCAGAGAATTTAAAAAAAAAGTAGTTATAGCGCAGGAGGTGGGCGCCTCGAACTGGTTAACTATGTTACCGATAAGGGCAAATGGTTTCAGTCTCAATAAACAAGAATCACACATGCCAATACTCTAAGGTATGGTAGGCCAGTAGAAGGTTTGCCCTCCCAATGCGTGTGTGGCTCTTCGTATGACATCGATCACACCATGGTGTGCAAGAAAGGGGGCTTCATATGCATGAGGCATGACGAAGTAAGGGATCTCACAGCAAATATGTTGAAGGAAATCTGCCGTGATGTCAGGGTAGAACCGACCCTCCTTCCATTGGACGGTGAGAATTTCCAACATAGGACTTCAAACACATCCAACGAAGTCCGTGTTGACGTCAGTGCTCGAGGATTAAGGACACCGGGACAGCGAGCCTTGTTCGACATCAGGATTTTTTATTCCATGGCCGCATGTCACCGTAACTTAGCTCTCGATGCTGCACACAGGAGGAACGAGAACGACAAGATAAGAGCATACGGGGAGAGAATTCAGAACGTTGATCAAGGCAGCTTCACTCCTCTAGTGTTCACAACCTCTGGTGGGATGGGACCAAGTGCAAGATGCTTCTATGCCAGAATCGCGGAGGTGCTATCCGAACAGAAGCAGCAGCCCAGAAGTTATGTTACAGCCTGGACGAGATGTCAACTGTCCTTCTCTCTCCTTAGGTCGGTAAAATTATTATTTCTGTCATCACTATGTTTTTCCAACGTTTTTTTACCTGTTTTTAATTATTTTGATCTTACCTTACCTAACATAAAGTAACCTAAACCTAACCACAGAACCCAGGAACTATATCTAACCTAACCTAAATTCCTAAAGATTCCCTAAATGACCGAAATGATAATACTGTAATACCATGAAAAGGACCCGTACAAACAGGTCTGACTTACCCACTACTGCCATAATATATAATTTCTTGTTCATAAAATGAA
This sequence comes from Homarus americanus, assembly GCF_018991925.1. NCBI lineage: Eukaryota > Metazoa > Arthropoda > Malacostraca > Decapoda > Nephropidae > Homarus > Homarus americanus. The sequence continues at coordinate 1,697,697 of NW_024749657.1, read as the reverse complement.
CCACCCTAACCTAACTTACTCTAAAATAATTTAGTCTTATTATCATCTTAAAAAAAATCTTGGGTTTATAGTGACGACTGACCCGAGGACGAGTTATTTGTTTTACCGTTTACTTTCTTATTTTATTTTCATCAGTGAGTTCTGATATATTAATAATTTCTTGTGTAAATGCTTTGTTTGGTAGATAATTAGGCACCCAGGTGCACACTACTTTGTCTCTTCAGCGGTAATGCGGCAGTGATGACTCACCCCAAGATGTAAACGGCCAATCATACTGATGTATTTCAAAACACTCCACCACCCAGGCTTGATCAACGCCAGTGCTCAGTGTGTGTGCTTAAGAGCGGACGGCTGCTCTCACGCCCACAAAAAAACATAAAATTACACCATATCATAATAAGTTCTTTCTGTTTAATATACATGGGGGTCCGGGGAGGGAGGGGGGAAGGTGAACCTCCTGGCTTGTAAGGTTAGGCAGGTTTGTTTGGTTAGGTAGGTGAGGTCTTCTAACAACGCTTCTGCTGATTATTTTTCATATCTACTAAGGTTATGTTACGTTAAATTTAGAAATAAACCACTTTTTAACACATTTATACAAATTATGAGTGTCCACTATAAAACATATTAAAATTGCTGCATTTTTATAGTAGTTTTCGATGAAAAATTGGCTGCTGGTCAGTCATCAAATCCTGTACTATATCACACAACATATTCCTCACGCTATTCTTGGTCTTTTCAACAGGTCAAGGCGGTAAATGCTCCTTATTTCCTCCTTTGGTATTATTTTACCTTTAGGACATACTGTAGCACGCCCAAAAGTTATAAACTAATGAAACATTTTAGATCTCCCTATTCTGAGCATTTTTAACTCCATATATACCAGGTGGAAGTGGAAAATAGCAACACAATTGAATTAATTGATTTTACGTACTTTTCAGTCTTCGTCTGTGAGTTGTTATCGGCACATCACGCATGCACAATATTGACTGACATCATCCAACCCCCCGGCCAGGGGTCAAGTTAGGTTAGATGACTTGTTTTAGTTTTCTCCCCCACCCAAAAACCCCGACTTCCCAGGCTCCCCCATTATTGGTGGGGGGTGGGGCAAAAACTATAAATTTCCGACAAAAATGATGGTCAGATTAGCTTAAAACACACCAAAATACACTGGAAAAATATATTGGTCAACTCCTGGTGACTAAATTAATCATCAATGTAATATTGAGTGTAGAGAGACTTAATTAATATAAGTACTGTACAATGTAAAGTCTATCACATGTGTAGTTACAACTGTATTAATTTTGTAGTTTCTCTAATACCGTAATTATAAGAACCCCAATGGAATTAAACTCAATAGTTTTCTTAAAGACCTTCCTTGGATAAATTTATTATTACCATTGTTAACACTAAAACTATCTATGTACTGTATTGAACCAGTGGGCACTTATATGACAATAAATAATAAAACCTCTAACAGGGCGAGTAAGAGGACCATGTACAGGTGTCAGACCAGTAATAACTCACCGCCATTACGTAAGGTAGTACAGTACTTCAACTGATGACTTGTGGTCGTGTTGTTCAGCTGTAGTTTAGCACCGAGATGACGTACTGCCAGAGTTGATCACTAGCGGGGGTTGTTAGGGGGGCCAGGCAGGAATGTTGTCATGTGTGGTCCTCTCCCCAGACCACAGATGGCGCCTGGTAGATCAATATACCCGCCAAGTTATGATCAGGAATATCTTATATTACTTGGCTTTTATTTATAAAGATAATTTACATGAACTGAGATTAACAACAATGAACCAAGATTAGTTCGTTAAAGAGATCAAGGAACTTATTTTAACGAGTAACTTTCTTTTTGGTAGTTTTTCTTTAATTGGGAATTGGAGCGCCTGAACTATTTTTTATGGGCATTAGTCCACCTTGGCTGCCGGGTACAAGGCCTGGGGGACGAATATATACAATAATAATAATAATAATAATAATAATAATAATAACAAAAATAATAATAATAATAATAATAATAATAATAATAATAACAATAATAATAATAATAATAATAATAATAATAATAATAACAACAATAATAATAATAATAATAATAATAATAATATTATTATTATTATCATTGTTATTATTATTAATAAAGGGCCACACAAAATTTTAAGCAATTAAAAAATATCAAGAGTGAGAAATGATACACCACTGTATGTATGTTGTGTTGTCAAAGTAAGAGAAACAATTGAGACCCTACAATTGTGTGTAAATGAGGCAGAAACTCATATCAGCAACCTGGGCTGGGTCACAATTTTTGTGATGCCATACAGCAGCAGGGTCTACCATTAGACAACACATTAAGCTTCCAATATCTTCCCAGGCTATAGTACCTCCCTGTTTGATAGCTGCCTGCTACCAACTACCTAGCTTCTACTACAGACGGGCAAGGGGAGACCTAATTGAGGTGTATAAGCATATTGTAGTGGATTTCTCCCCTACAAACGCTGTTTGTCGCTGAGTAGCCGACCCCACCAATTCCCCAGTGTATGCCTCGTGGTCTAGGTCAACCTGCGCCGCCATACATCACGGAGCGGGGGTCAACTACTAAGCCACGCCTACCCCCCGCTATTTAAGACCTGACCTCATGGTGACCGCTCTCTTTCTACCTACACCAACCAGCCAGCAACACCTCCTCCCCCTGCCTGGCGGCCCTCGCTCCCGCCGGCGAGCATGGCGACCCACAAGCTGGTCCTCCTCTGAGCATCCTCACCAACCAGCTCTCTCTACATCACGTTTGTAACCATGCTGCCTTCCCAGCACCAAGCTGCATTGTACATCCAATACAACATGTATACAGAGAGCACATTGTGAGATTCCTTTCTCCATTCCATCCTGAGTGTGAACCAAACATCTTGAACCCCACAATATTAAAGGGCACTATTCAGTCGAGTGCCCTTAACTGGAGCTGGCAGACGCTCGCCCCACAAGGGTTCAGCTCAAGGTTGAAGTCGAAGAAGCCACATGCCCACAAAACTGTGAGGGGTAACTTTTTCAGAGTTAGAGTTGTGAACTCTTGGAACAATCTGCCAGAGAGTGTTGTGATGGCACCGAGTGTGAGCACTGGAGCAAGTTCAGATACAATTAGGAGCCGGTGCATGCCCAGTACTTGCCAGCAGTGCGTAACAGAGACGTGACGATCGCTCAAGTGGCTTGCTTTTACTTTTTACTTTTATTTCTTTATTTTTAACATTTATCCTCTTCGTCACTGATCGGCTCGTTATCCGCTTCAGCGATCGGTCACGTCTCGATTACTTTTCCTTTTCATTTATCCTCTTCACCAAAAGATCGGCTCGCTAGCCGCCCGGGCGATTGGCCACGTCTCTGTCACACAGTTGGCAAATACTGGGCATGCACCGGCTCCTGAATGTACCTGAACCAGCTCCAGTGTTGGTCAAGTCTTGTCTTGAAAGAGCTCACACTCGGTGCTGTCACAACACTCTCTGGTAGATTGTTCCAAGCATTTACAGCTCTCACTCTGAAAAAGTTACCCCTCACAGTTTTCTGGACTTGCGGCTTCTTCAATCTTGAGCTGTGACCCCTTATGGGGCGAGCGTCCGCCAGCTCCAAGTAAGGACACTCGACTGAGTAGTGCCCCCTGAGATGCTTATACACCTCAAGTAGGTCACCCCCGAGCTGATCAGTGGTGAAGAGGATAAAAGTAAAGTAAATTTAAAGAGTACTCTACTGTATTTAGCTACACACTTCTTGAATCAAATAGGGGTGATAAGACACAAGTTCATAAAATTGTCACTTTTTCGGAGTGAGAGTTGTAAACTTTTTGGACAATCTGCCAGAGAGTGTTGTGGCGGCACCGAGTGTGAGCTCATTCAAGATCGGCTGACGAGCCGATCAGTATCGAAGAGGATAAAAGTACAAAAAGTAAAAGTAACATGTACGAGTTACATTATTATCGATAATACTACTTAAGAACAGTAATAAGCTTGGAAGATTAACCATACTCATTTCCATTGTGGATCCTGATTAATTGCTTATTTATCTTGTAGTGGATTTCTCCCCTACAAACGCTGTTTGTAGCTGAGTAGCCGACCCCGCGAATTCCCCAGTGTATGCCTCGTGGTCTAGGTCAACCAGCGCCGCCTTACATAACGGAGGTCAACTACTAAGCCACGCCTACCTCCGCTATTTAAGACCTGACCTCGTGGTGACCTAGATCTTCTTCTAGCTACAGCTGCAGCAACCAACACCACCAACCCCACAAATGGTGACCCCCGGAGTGACCACTCACACAGGATGGAGGAGAAACAGATCATGCTCCCAGTCTTCAAGCAACATGGAAGACTGGCTTATCCACACAGAAGCAGCTCTCATCGGCTCTACAGCTACTGTCTCTAAACCGCAGGTTAGACACCTTAGAGAAGCACTGCTTCTCTAAGCAGACACCAGCTCCTCTTCCTGCCCCAAGCACCACGTCCTACCGACCCCAGCACACCCGTCCTGCATCAGACGCCGCCCCCAGCCCAGCAGTACCCCTGCCGCTCCTCCTGATGCAGCCCCTGCTCCCGACGCAGCCCATGCGCCTGAGTGCGTACCCACACACCCCTCTTTTCTCCCTCAGGTACTCCCTGCTACTGTCCTGCACCCTGCTGCTGCCGTGGACCCAGCTGCTGTCACGAGCCCTTATCCGCTTCTGCTGACGCAGCCCCTGCTCCTGACCCAGGCCTACACACCCCAGCAGGCGCATCTGACGACTCTGTACCTGCCGTGAGGGAAGCACAACATTCATCGCCTCCACGCACCCTTTTTCTCCCTCTCTACTCTCACAGATATTGTGTATCTAGACAGTTGTCTCCTCTAGCGGCCGGCTCATCTACGCCCTCGCCGTTATGTCTCACATGTGGCATGCACCACCCGTTCTGCCTCACATGTGCCATGCAACCCTGCAGACAACAAGTCTCCTACACCGCCTGGAGGGAAGGAGGGAGCATTGTAGTGGATTTCTCCCCTACAAAAGCTGTTTGTCGCTGAGTAGCCGACCCCGCGAATTCCCCAGTGTATGCCTCGTGGTCTAGGTCAACCAGCGCCGCCTTACATGACGGAGGTCAACTACTAAGCCACGCCTACCTCCGCTATTTAAGACCTGACTTCGTGGTGACCTCTCTCTTCTTCTAGCTACAGCCGCAGCAACCAACACCACCTCCTCCGCCGCTGCCTGGTGGCCCTCGCTCCCGCCGGCGAGCATGGCGACCCACAAGCTGTCCTTCTCTGAGCACCCTCACCTACCAGCTCTCTCTACATCACGCTTGTAACCACGCTGCCACTTCCCAGCACCAAGCTGCACTGTACATCCAATACAACATGTATACAGAGAGCACATCGTGAGTTTCCTTTCTCCATTCCATCCTGAGTGAGAACACAAAACACCACGTACCCCACAATCTCTCCCCTGACAATGATGCAACAGCAGTGTGCATTTGGATTGGAATAGCAATGAACTTGTCCCAAAATCTCATGAAATATTTTGCCACAAGTTAGGGTTGCAAGATCTTTAACAATGTTTTCATTCAAGTGAAAGTCCTTAGAAGGCTGTAGCGTAGTGTATGTGGCCAGTAGTCAACTTTCTCTTTCTTAGGCCCACATACACAGGACAAAGAGGAGATCTCGCTCTCAGGATGGAGGCGAGGAAGGAAACTCACAATAACGTTCTCTTTACATATATTGTATGTACAGTGCAGTAAGATGCAGGCGAGTTGCTGTGTTGTAGAGAAGCTTGTTGAGAGGAAGTCTTGCTGGTTTGAGAGCTCTGAGTAGAATACCCTTCACTTGGCTTTGGAGTTATGAGTTGACTCCAAAGCCAAGGCAGGGGGGGGTATTTATATGATTCTCCCTATTTAAGGTCCAGAGATGCAAGATGAAAGGCGCCGCTGATTGGCTGAGGTGAGGACGGCAACTGGTTAATCAGCGAGCAGTTCAGGAGCGGGGGCTGTGGTATGGAACTCGCTGCTGATTGACTGAGGAGAAGACGGGCACTGCAGGAAACGTGTTGTAGACAGGGTTGTATCCCACGTACGAGACATAGCGGGCAGGGGTGTGAACCAATCGACTGCTACGAGTGACGACTCAGTCGAGTGACACAAAATCTGTGGGAGAAGCAGCGGGAGAAGCATTGGGAGTAGGGTTGTAGATATGAGAAGGTTGAACGGTGGGAGGAACAGGCGAGGGATGTGGTTCTTCTCTGGCGGCAGGTGTAAAGTCCACGGGGGTGCTGGGTGGGATGTTTGGGTCCATAGAACCAGGTGCAGGATCCTCATCAGGAGCAAGATCAGGAACAGTAGCTACCTGAGAATGAAAAGAGGGTACATAGAAATGTTGTGGACAAGGTGGTGCTGCAAGTGGCAATGATGGGCAGACTGGTGCAGGCGTGGTTTGTTGGGGGTAATGCTGGGCTGGGGGCCCATCGGGTAAGGTGGCCGGCTTCACTCGATCGATGCTGACTGTGTCATGTCTGCCATTGAGATTGATCGCCAAGAACTTCGTTGACCATGCAAGCACCAAGAAGGGTCCATCGTAGGGGCGTTGAAGTGGTTTGCAGTGAGCATCGCGCCTGATGAAGACATACTCGCCGTTGAGTAGTACAAGAGGGATGTGTTCAGGGCAAAGAGTAGGCTGGCATGGGGCAGTAGCCTTGAATGCAGAAACTGCCTGTCGTAGTGTTTGCAATAGGTCGTGATGGACAGCAGGAGTAAAGTGGTCAAGGTCAGGAGTAAGTGAGAAGTCCCTGGGTAGGAGAAGGGGTTCGCCTTGGGTGAGATCTGCTGGGCTGCAGTCCTTGTCCTCTTTGTGTGTTGCACAGATGTCAAGGAGCCCTAAGGGTAGAGCATCCGTCCAGCTGTAGAGGTCATGCTGTGCCTCAATGGTGTCCTTCAGCTGACAATGAAACCGCTCTACCATGCCGTTGGACTGAGGATGGTAAGCGGTTGTGGTGCCGAGGAACTGCAGGAGACTATGCTAGAGTTGTGACTCAAACTGGACTCCTCAGTGGGTGATGAAAGTCGTGGGAGGACCAAAACGAGAGACCCAACCAGACAGGAAGGCGCGGACGGCTGACTCTGCTGTAGCATTTGGTACGGGAATGGCTTCTGTCCACCTGGTGAAACAGTCAATGCAGGTGAAGATGTAGGTGTTGCCGCAGGATGCTGCGTCGTTTTCTTGAGCCGCGGTGAGCTGTCTGTAATCCATGGGTGGAGATGAGTGCAGAATGCTGGCTATACAACGAGAGAGTGTCGGCGATCTCTTTGTGGCTGCCCTGAATTGACGTGTTGGATGTCGCTGGTGAACTCCGAGATGTAAGCCAAGTGACGAAGAACACAAAGTGTGTGTGTCTCAGAGGCTGAAGCAAAGGTGTGGACTAGGGGTTTGTTATTGATGAAGATGGTGAACTGACGAGCCTCGAGGAAGTGCTGGAAATGCTTGACAGTAAGATATATGGCCAGGAGCTCTTGATCAAAGGCGCTGTACTTGAATTGAGGTGGCTTAAGCCGCTGTGAGAAGAAGGCAATGGGCATGAGAGTTCCGTTGAGCTCTTGTTGTAAGATGGCACCCACGGCAGTAGAAGAAGCGTCTGTTGTGAGAGTGGTTCGGGCGTTGGGGGCAGGGTGAGCCAGCAGGGTAAGGCGTGTGATGTGCTGCTTGATATTGTTGAAGGCTGCAAAAGCCTCTTGAGTCCATGTGAGAGGCTTGTGAGATGTCTTGGGGAGTCCTTTGACAAGATCATGGAGAGGAGCGAGGATGCAGGTTGTCCAGGTTGCCATGTAGTGGATGAAAT
>NW_024749657.1:1620638-1689760 GCF_018991925.1 Homarus americanus | reverse complement strand
AGTTACTACAGTGCCCTGGCGTCTCTCCTATGTGGCAAGACATCGCGCACCAACGCAGGTGCCAAGTGAGGAAGCTGCCCTGGACCTTCCCCCTGAGAGCGGATCACTGCGTTACCAGAACATTCCACCATGCTGGTTAGGAGGAAGATTCATCTGCAGCCGTTGAAATACCTGTACTTCTTACTATTGTTTGTTTGGCTCGAGTACTATTTATTTAATATTTGTGTGAGTGGTGTCAATTATTGTGATTATTTTCGTAGGAAACAGATGTCAATCTCTAACGGTTGTTTGTTACCCCTTGGAAACCCATGGTTCTTGACTTTCCTTTTTATAAGATCCTGATTAGGCTGGCAAGGGATTTATATCCCAAAGGCCAGGCCTTTAACCAATGAATCCAACTTGTTACATGTTCCATCCCTTCATCAACATCCATTGAGAGGTTAAATGCTGCTGCAAACTGGACTCTTATCTCTCACAAGAGGAGCTCAAAGGAATCTTTAAGTTGTGAGATGTATCTCGCCAAAAATCATTATTGAATGTGGTAATCATTGAATGGTTAACATATAAATAAGTGTCTGGCAGCAGCAGCAAAGAACTGATGGAGTCAAAGCAACCATACAGTACAGCACAGTAAGTCCTCGTATAACGTCATCCTGCTTAACATTGTTTCGGTACAACGTCGCTAAACTTTAGAGACCAAAAATTTCGTTTAGCGTCCCGGTGATCCGATACTACATCGTTTTGCGTCGCCACGGACTACTTTCTACGGCCCATCATCCGCTCTTGTCTGGCCGCGCTGCGCTCTCTCGGCTCGGCGCGCTGCCTTCACTCACGTAATGTCACAGCGACGCCAAGCCAGTCTCTGTTACGACTTCACATCATTCGTTTGTGCTTAAGTGCTTTTGCTCTAAAACTGTACTCTAACTATTTGAAATGGCTTCCAAGCGCCCATCAAGTGCTACTGATGCGAGTGTAGTTAGGAGGAAACGTAAAAGCATTACCCTTGCTTCGAAAATAGATGTATTAACCCGATTTGAAAAAGGGGAACGTGCTGTGGACATAACTGCTGTGCTAGGTCTAGCCCTCACAACGGTGCGTACTATCTGGACCAACGATGATAAGATTAAGGTTAGTACTGGAAGTGGTTCTTCTCTGAGTACAACTAAGATAACTCGTACTAGAAGCACTGTGACAGAAAAAGTGGAAAAGATGCTGGCTATGTGGATGGAGCACCAGAATCAATGCAACGTGCCTGTGAGCCTTATGGTTATCCAGCATCAGGCCAGATCCTTGTTTGATGACTTAAAGGCAGAAGAAGGAGAAGGATTGAAGGAAGAGACCTTTACAACCAGCCGTAAAACTTCCACAATATTAAGATGACTGGTGAAGCTGCCAGTTCTGATACGGTTGCTGATGAGACATTCCCGCCAGAATTCAAACGAATTATCCAGCAAGGAGACTGGTCTCTTTTGGAAGAGGATGCCTGAGAGGACCTACTGTATATCTCCAAGGAGGAGAAAAGAGCGCCAGGTTTTAAAGCGGCAAAAGACCGCTTGATGCTGCTGCTTGGCACGAACGCTGCCGGTGACTTCAAGCTGAAGCCTGTGCTGATTTCTCGCGCTGCCAACCCATGGGCCCTGAAAGGTTACTCTTACGATCACCTTCCAGTGATCTGCAAGGCAAATAAGAAGGCATGGATAACCGACGCCATATTTAGCCAGTGGTTAAATGTGTACACCGTCCCTGCAATGAAGGAATACTGTGTCAAGGAGAACCTTGACTTAAAAAATTTTCTGATCGTTGACAATGCTCCAGCTCATCCTCCCAATCTCGACGACTTGCATGACAGTGTAAAAGTTTTATTCCTGCCTCCCAACACGACAGCACTGATGCAGCCTATGGACTAAGGCATCATCGCCGCATTCAAGGCATATTATTTACGCCATACTGTGGCCCAGCTGCTCAAGGCTACAGATGGAGAAAATAAACCTACGATCCAAGAATATTGGCAGGGCTTCAACATTCTTTATGCAATTGACAACATTGGCAAGGCATGAGAAGAGGTTTCAGATAGTTGCCTGAATGGTGTGTGGCGTAAACTGTGGCCTGAGTGCATCAACAGTTTTACAGGATTCACGGACTTAGTCCCAGCAGTGAATACGGATATCCTCAGCTTGGCTAGACAGGCAGGCTTTGATGAGCTGGAATCAGAGGATACTGAGGACGTCCTGGCATCCCATACAGAAGAGCTCACCAATGAAGATCTGCAACAACTAACAGAACACAGTCCCGTTGAAGACGACGACGAAGAAGAAAAACCTCAACGAACGCTAACTTCCAAGAGGTTGGCAGAATCGTTGAACATGTTCCAGCAAGCAATGCAAATCCTTATAGATGATGACCCAAACAGAGAATGTAGCTCAAAGGTTCAATGCAGTATTGATGACAGTCTTGATTGTTACACCGAGATCTATAAGGAGAAGAAGAGTAGCACCAAGCAGTCAACGCTGGATTCATTTGTTCGTCACGGGATGGCAGAAGCAGCTTCTTCACAACAGCTGGCAGCCGAGGATGAGCTAACTTCAATGGAGGAGGAGCAAACAGCGGCGGATGAACCCCAGTCAGAACAGGATGTAAGGGCAGTAATGAGCGGGATGGTTGTCTGCCGCTCGTTTGCGGCCCCACTAGGGGGGGTAGACGGAGGTGAGAAGGTCGCTGCTGCTTCATCACACATCACCCAGCACCACAGCTGCACTTCCCCCCTGTTAGATTACAATTCTGGTCGTGTACTCATCTGAGGCACCTGGGGCTCGTGGGCTGATTCCCCAGTCCTTCACTATTTGGCTGTCAATCTCAGGACACCTGCTCCAGCTACTACCGCTGCTGCCACATCATCGCCACTTCTTCCACGCCCTATCCACCGTCCGTGCCCTGACGTCTCTCCTGTGTGGCAAGACATCGCCCACCAACGCCGGCGCCAAGTGAGGAAGCTGCCCTGGACCTTCCCCCTGAGAGCGGACCACCGTGTTAACAGAACATTCCACCGGGCTACAGCTGTTGGAAATATCTGTACTTTGTTTGACTCCCGTATTTTTTTTATTTAATATTTATGTGAGTGGTGTCAATTATTGTGATTACAGTATTTTCGTTATAAAGAGATGTCAATCTCTAATGGTTATTTGTTACCCCTTGGAAACCCATGGTTCTTGACTTTCCTTTTATAAGATCCTGATTAGGCTGGCAAGGGATTTATATCCCGAAGGCCAGGCCTTTACACAGGAGGAGGAAGAGGAAGCAGCCGCAGAGTCTCAGTGACTCACCACCCTCCTCCCCTCCCACCATCCTTCTCCTTCGCCTCACTACCCACCACACACTTGCTCTACCACCTCCGCCCATCGGTGAATACTAATACAAACTTAGTAGTTATATATATATATATATATATATATATATATATATATATATATATATATATATATATATATATATATATATATATATATATATATATATATATATATATATATATATATATATATATATATATATATATATATATATATATATATATATATATATATATATATATATATATATATATATATATATATATATATATATATATATATATATATATATATATATATATATATATATATATATATACACACACACACACACACACAGTAGGGTCGGGATATATCGCAACTTTATATAACGATTTTTTATATCACGGCTATCAAAATTATCGACATTTTCCTATACAGGTGCTCCTCTACTTATGAACATTCAACTTACAAACTTTCAGAGATACAAACATCATCACTGAGGGGGGTTACCTGCCAGAACAGGTGTTTAATGTGGATGAGACTGGATTATTTTGAAGAAAATTACAGACAGAACAAACATTACCTAAGAGGAGAAGAGTGAGCCAGATTTTAAGGCTGTATTAAAGGGTATAGCTGTACTAAATATCCATAATCTTTTCATTTTTTACAATATGTTTGGTATCTACAAGAGTAAAGTTGGACTTACAAACAAGCCTCAGGAATGTAACTCGTTCGTAAGTAGAGGAGCACCTGTATACAGTATAGCAATAATTTTTTGTTTATTTCGTGAGGGAAATTTGGCAGGAAATATTTCTAATGTACCACCATGGCAAACAAATGCATTATTTGCTCACCAGAGGTGCCACCGTGGCTGCTCACTCATGCATTGACGTTTGCCCAGGGCCATCTTAACAGCAGTGTAGGCCCTGGGCAAAGCAATGTCCTGGGGCCCCTACCCACCCACCCACTCAAATGAAAACTAAAACTTTCAGTAAAATTGAACATATCATTAATAAATACGTTGAATAACACAAACGTTTAAACATATAATCAATTGGTAAAGCAAGAATTATTCAACACAAACATTTGTGACATTTCTTTGCAGAGATTTGTTTTATAATTGGTTGGAAGTCGACGTTCTTCAGGATGTCATTTTCCATGCACATGAGTGAAAGCCAGTTCAAACGCTGCTGTCCCATTGTGCTGCGAAGCTGATTCTTTGTTAGTTTCAATCTTGAAAATGAGCGCTCCCCTGTACAGTTGGTCACCATCATGTACTGTACATGAACACTCTGCGTGAGACTTCAACATTGGGAAACAAAGAATTTGCAAGTTATCTGAAATGAGTTTACTGTACACTGCAGTGTCTCACATTCTTCATCGTGGACCATGTAGTGCTTGAGCTACTTGCATTCATTTAGAAGTTCACCGCAATCAAGGTCTTTGTGGTACATATTGGCCAATTTTTCACACTTTTTGTTTAGCTCCTCAGAATCAATTGTTTTCAATTGACCGAAGAAGGAAAACAGATTTCCAATCCATTGGTAGGCTTCTGCACGTTTTGTCAGGTCAGAGTTCAGAGAGTCCAGAATAGGGAGGAATGTTTCCACCTAGAATTTTTCACTTTTGTGCAGAAGTATCTGTTCTGCTGATCCATCACATCAAGCAAGACGTACACTTAGCTTTCGTTCACGCTTGTTTGCATCGCTATAATCCGAACCTAGACACCTATGGGTACTCTTGCCCTTCAGTTCATATTCATTGAATTTGTCTCTAATTTCCTGAAGATAAGTTTTCAGAGACTTGAGATGATTCATAGCTACAAGCATGTCCACATCTTTTGATTGCAGAACCTTATTTGTTTTGTTCACTCTTTCGAGAATGTCGTTCCAAAGATTTGTCAGAAAGATAGTCTCCAGCTTCTCCATTTCTTGCTCAATCCTTTTGCATCGCGCCGTGTGTTCACTTCCTGGTCAGTGTCAGCTGATAGAGCATCCAGTGCATCTTGAATTTTCTCGAAACCTCCATGCAGAGCAGTGACACCATCAAAATGTGCCGACCATCTCGTGTCAGAGAGACACTTGACCACAACATGATCCTTTCCTAAAGATGACTTCAGTACATTCCAACGATGTGTGGAAGCCGATAAAAAGGAGTACAAACGCTGAACAAATTCAAAGAAGGAGACAATCTGTGGACCACACTCTGCCACTTTTACTCCCACCAAGTTCAGACTGTGTCCAGCACAAGGGACATAGATGGCGAATTCATTCGGTTCACGGATCCGTGCTTGCAATCCAGTGTAGCGTTCAGACATATTTGAGGCATTGTCATAAGATTGATCATGGCAGTTTGATAACGGTATGTTGTTCTCTTTCAGGAAATCTACAACAGTGTCTGCTAGATTCTTCGCTCCATGAGAAAAGATGGGGATGAACTTGAGAAAACGCTCCACAGGCTCACATCCATGAATGTACCGGACAGTAAATGTCAGTTGATCAATGTGCGAGATGTCTGGAGTGTTGTCCCATTAATTCAATAAATTCTTCATAATTGTTTGTCGATAGATACAATGGGTTCCCCTTTCCAGCATTTCCGTACACTTTGAGATGCTCTTCCAAAAAAAGGGTCAAATTCACTGAACAGTTCTAGAATACCTGAAAAGTTTCCATTTTTTGTTGACCCAATTTACTTTTATCCTCTTCACCAAAAGATCGGCTCGCTAGCCGCCCGGGCGATCGGCCACGTCTCTGTCACACAGTTGGCAAGTACTGGGCATGCACCGGCTCCTGAATGTACCTGAACCTGCTCCAGTGTTGCTCAAGTCTGGTCTTGAAAGAGCTCACACTCGGTGCTGTCACAACTCTTTCTGGCAGATTGTTCCAAGAGTTCACAACTCTCACTCTGAAAAAGTTTGCCCTTACAGTTTTCTGGACTTGCGGCTTCTTCAATCTAGAGCTGTGACCCCCCAGTGTGGGGAGAGCGTCCGCCAGCTCCAAGGACACTCGACTGAGTAGTGCCCCCTTGAGATGCTTGTACACCTCAATTAGGTCACCTCTTGCCCGTCTGTAGTATAAGCGGCAAGTTCAGACGCTCCAATCTCTCAGGGCAGCTGAGGTGTCGAAGTGCAGGCACCAGTCTGGTGGCCCTCCTTTGAACATTTTCAACCAACTGACAGTTCGTAGCATATCTCGGAGACTAGACGGGGTGATAGTACTCCAAATGGGGAAGCACTTCATTCTTGAAGATCGTTACGAGGGATGGACCGTCGAGATATCTGAACGACCTTATAAGACCCAATAATTTATTTGCCTGATTTTCCTTTTTCTCACAATGGCCCGAGAACTTTAGCTCATTGTCAACATACACACCTTGGTCCTTCTCACATTCAGTCTCAAATAGTGCAGCTTCTTCATCCTGTTGGGACATATGATACGCCTCCTTACCGTTGGTACGCCCCAGGTGCATCCTCTTACACTTCGTGACATTGAATCTCAGCAGCCATTTCTTCGACCATTCTTGGAGCTCACAGAGGTCCTTCTGCAGCTCTTCACAATCCGCTTGGTTTGATTCTCTCCACGAAATGCCAAACCTCTGGAAGCAAGAAAGCGTATAGAAACCACATGTGTCAACACATTATGTCAGTACTCCTGCTCTGAACGATGATGTTTGAGCAATACAGAATCCACACACCCATTTTCTTTCTGCCGAATCGAATATGCCATCATGCACCTGCGATGTTTTTCTCCAATTTCGTGTTCTACAATAAGATTGCTGTGTTTCCAATCATTGAATCCTGATGTAGCAAAGGGGGATTCTTTCTTGGACAACAGGCAACATGCAAAGCAGTACAAACAACCTTGGGATAGTGAATAGAGCAGCCATTCGCATTTTATAGACTCGCCATTCCGCAGTTCACGTTTGAATACTGTTTTTGATAAATACCTTGTCTGCGTTCTTTCTCCTCCATCATACACTCGACAGGAATTTGAAAGGTCACAATTATAATTCTGACATGATGCCGGCCCATTGCGAATACATTAATCCACTGTACTAACATTCTTAGTGTTCCATAGTCCTGGATCTGTCAGAAGGTAAATCACATTCTCCTTTGCCGTTACAGATTCGTGCATTTCTTCTTGTGGAAAGTCCCCAGCAGCAGGAGTAGATAATGGTGTGTCTGGAACTGGAAGATTGGATGTAGAAGTGCTTGCAGGAGTGGACATAGATGTTGATGCTGTGTCCAGAGGAGCAGTAGCTGTTGCACCAAGGGTGAACCAAGCTGATAACTTTGGAAGTTTGCTAATTTTCTCCTTCTCCTCTACAGCTCTTTTCTTCTTCTGTGATCCACTCGTATAGGTACGCTTCATTTCTGCTCAAGGAATTGTCCACCTGGAAAGAATTAAAGCCTGTTAGACAAGGTTAAGTATATATATATGTATGTACCGTATATTTCGGCACACTAGGCGACCTTCAAATAAGAGTAGGTTCGATTTTCAGCCTAAATTTTATGATTTTAGCTCATATTTGTGGTATAAGACAGTTCCCTGACCCATCAATGATACTGCAACACAATAAACCTTACCACGACGAAGCACTCGCATGTAAACAGAGAAGCGAGTTGCTTCGTGTTTTCTAAAGTGAACGAAACTACGGTTTACCGCACAGCCTTAACCCATTAACGACCAAGACTAGATATACCAAAAAATAATTGTTTTTATCCATACTAACTTTTTGTTATTATTGACTTGAATTTGTTAACAATTAAAAAAAAAAATTATTGGTCTCCAAAAAATGAATGTTCCAAAAATGGAACATTGGTCAATTATGACTACTGTATACTAAATGTAATTTAGCGTACTGTTTTATAATAACATATTAGTAAATGTATAATTTCATTAGAATAATTATTTTATTTATATGATTAACCGATTGGAAAAATACAAACAGGCAAATTAAACAACTAGGACAGCAAAAAAAAAAAAAACTTTGAACTGCCTCAAAATAAAATTTTAAGTATACAGTACAGTACTATACTGTACCACCATAAAAAAATTTCTTGGTTCCAATTAAAAGTTAATTCGCTCCTGAATATATTTGCCAGATTAATACATAATCGATAATCAGACAAAAATTGAAATAAGAGATCAATTCCGTCCATGTACTGTAGTATTGATTCACGGATATTATTTGCGAAAATTTTTTATCAAAATAGTTTGCACGGCGATAAATTTACTAAATCCGAATGCACCGTTCCCAACAGCGATGGTGATTTGTTCTGTTATAGTTTAGTAAATTTCCTATTTTTCTTCCAGTGGATACAAGGTCCAATTTTTCTGTTTTAATTCTAGATTACCCTCCGAGATTTGGTGGCGGACTTCGACAGGCCTAGCAACCTCATGTACTTCATTAGGTGCATCATCGACGTCGTCATTAATTTAGTAGTGGTGTGCTCTATTTACGGGACCCCTGGGCAACTGCCCAGTGTACCCATGTGTTAAGACAGCTCTGCGCTCGCCCGCTGAGTCTTTCCGAGCGAGTGACGAGAAAGCAGCCGACCCTGCTGCAGATTATGACTTTTAAGGCAAGTGCAAATGGGTTGCTAGTGACATGAAAAGTGAAATGAAGAAAATGGAAAGCTTAATGGAAAAGATTTAATACTGTAATTAATATTTTTGGCATTGGTTATGTAGGTGTGGGATTGTCAAGTGAGGGTGGCGTCTTCTGCCGAGTCTGGTGTTCCCAGGATGGTGCGTCAGCTGCTGAGTCTGGTGTTCCTTGATACGGACATTAAAATAGCTGGTCTGTTGTTCCTGAGTCTAGTGTTCATTGGTGCTTTAGTTAGTACGAAAATTAAGTCTTTAAGTCAAGTTTAGTCACTTTTTTTTTTGCCTCCAGAACGTGACCCTATTTTACCCATTGATTACATGTAATTATATATCGCGATTTAGTATATAGCGAACATCCTTGGACCCTATCTCGCGATGTATACTGTACTATGTTTTTCATGGGGCAAAAGGAGGCTGGGGATGCTAACTCCTGTATTTTATTTATTTTTAATGGGGAAAATTGATCTGCTTAACGTTGGTTCATATACCATTGCATTTTCAGGAACATAACCCGAACGTTAGGTGAGAACTTACTGAATTCACTTCAATATTTTTATGACTGGTTCAATTTATGTATGAAATTCATGTTTGCCAATATTCCTTTTAGACATAAGGGAACATATTCATATACTTTTTAAGTATGGCACTATGATACAACTCCTGATGGGGGTCATCAAAATCTTTTAAAATACTTATAGATTATCCCAATTACTATACTGTGACCCCTCCATTAACGAACTCAATCCGTTCCAGAAGGTCGTTCGTTAACCGAAACCATTGTTTCAATGGGTTTTTGGGTAATTGGTTCCAGCTCACCGAAAATTTCCTAAATTCAACAAAAATGGTAGAAAAGTTCACTTACTTTGAGGTGTGTATGTAGAAGGCTCCTGGATGATGATGATGGGATTTAGAATGGGGGTGGAGGAGAAGGAAGAAGAGAAGGCATTGGGGTGGAAGAGAAGTCACCCCATGGCGCCATTTCACCCATAAAATTTTAGCTCTCTTGGTGTAATTCAAGATTATTTTCTTTAAATCAACACTGCACTGCATTATACATTGTCAATATGTAAAATATATTTCAAAATGACCAATAATTTGCTTGGAAACACAGAAAAAAAGCATTTTGTTGAAGAGTCTCAAGCAAGATGTTACCTCCAGTGAAAACAGAGAGACTAAAACTCCTGTTTGCTGTGTTAAGAGGCTGGATGCCGCGCATTAAACTAGTCACTTTACCTTCAATTATGTTCAATAATTGTTAAAATGACAAAAAAATTTAATATTAAACTTTTAAAATTATTGAATAGTATAAACTTCTTGATATTTACTAAAATAGTAAGGAATTTAAGCCCTAGAACCGATTAATGTATTGGCGGACTGATACTAAAGCTGGTTGCCCGGTTAGTGCAAGCGAAAACATGTTGAGGTCGGTTCATAAGAACTTCGTTAACCAAATTTTTTTTCGTTAACCGAATTGAAGATCCTTATGGAAGGCAGTTCGTTAATCGAAATTACGTTAACCGAGGTGTTCGTTAAACGAGGGGTCACTGTATTTTCAGTTCTTCTGGCCCAACCGATTATAATTTCTGTGGAAAATAATATAACACAACATGCCTACAAACCATAGATAAGCTTGACAATGTCAAAGTCCTCCTTTCTGGCTCCTACTTCACATGGAACATTCCTCCAAATAGCTTTGTTTACATTTGCACAATTATCATCCACAGTTGAGTGGGTTTGCAGTGATTACTTGATGGCAGTTTTTTAAGCTGTGTGGCCTCTTGTCAGTTTATCTATGAGGTAATTTCTTAAGACCCCTCCTCCATGTCATTTTTGGTTTGATCCTAGCTCTATTCCCCTCCATATCTTTTGCATTCAATTATCTAGTGTGAAGGGCCATTTGTCTTGTCATCTGTGCCTTCATTTATGTGCAGTTTGAATGGTATAATATCTTTGACCTTCCTAGTGAGAATTCTTTAGCAATGGTGCCCTCTTGAAACTAAATCGACTTTATTACAACATACATCACACAACTTAAAGCTGTCATTTTCACAAGATATGCAGAGACACCAATTAATTTCCTATTTTAGTACTTCATAGACATAGGTATTTTATGTCTATGAAGTGCTAAAGGACAAAACCAGTTTCTATTCTCTGCACCTCTTCAGCACTACTGCCTCAGGAAATGACTTAAGTCTCCCAAAATTAGCAAATTTGTTTTTTTGAACATGCAAAGCTAAATAAATGCACTGAATATGTAAATATGAACATTCTAGCTTCCAAAAGAATCTGCAAATACCCTTTACTTCTAAATATAGGAAAACATTTAAGACCCAGATTAATGAGCTATGGACACCTTGTAACCTAAACACCCTTAGTTAAGATACGTTTCCCTGCCCTTAAAGCTGTTGAGTGTACAGTAAATGATCACAAGCAAAAGAAAGAGGAAAAGCATAATCTTCCTCCTCATACTTTAAGTTATATATTTTTTATGAACTAAAATACAGTACAGGAGTTGGTTTTCACTAATGGCGTATAGATATCAACCACTTGTAGAATCCTAAGAATAGTCTCAATTACCATGAATGCATTTTTGAATGTATGAAGGGAGAACACGGCACACACGTTTCAGTTTTATTGTATATACCAAGGAAGAACACTACATATAGGTTATATGTTTAATGTATATACCTGTACTGTACTGATCTAAAGATAAAAAAATCTGTCCCCCTGAGGTGTAAAAGTGAGCGGTGCAAGAGGTTGAGCGCCCCACCCAGGGTACACACGTACATACTGTACAGTATATACTACTGTTTACTGTTAACATTAGAACCCCAAAAACACTTATTTAAAAACAAATAAAATTTAAATTCGAAAGGACTTCAGAATCACAAGTTGAATAGAAAATGGCAATAAGTATGGTGACAAGCCCTATACAGTATTACACACACCATGAACAGATCCTCACTCCTTTACACATTTATAAAGCTTATATTATTTCTCATGCAGAGTAATATTTAATATAACAATAGTATACAATAAAGATACAGGATATTGAGTTAAGCAACCTCCAAGCTGATAAGACTACTTTCTAAGAATCCCGTGCCAAAGAACCCTTCTGCTTTCATCGACACTTCTCAGGAGATAATAAGCTTAACAGTTCTTGAAGTTTTTTCCTGTTAGTGCAGTAGTTTGACTTTGATACACAGTTTGCAGTTATGAATCTTTGTGCATTTTAAGACTTTTATTAAAATTTTTTTTACTAGTCTATTAATTTATAAGCACGTGTAAAATCTTAGCATATACTTGCATTCACATATAAGTTTGTGTATCGAATATACAGATAAATTGCAAATATAGCTGCTGGCAAATTAACACTGCAAGCTCTAGGATTAGCAATCAGCTGGCAAGTGAAATTTTCCTTGCTTCTCAATGGAAGGCAGCACAGGCATCACCCAAGGCCTACTACACTTGCTATGTAGGTGATGGATTATCATTTAATTCATTCTAATACACAGTACTGTTCTGTGATGCTGTTTTCATAAATCACATTTATTAAAGGTCATTTTAATGTACTGTGCCGAGTATTTAAGTAATTAAGAAAATGGAATTTTTGCAAACCTGCTAAATAACCATACTTCCAAGTCAATATATTAGTAGCTCTCCTTTGATCTTGGAAGTGATGCCGATTTCAGGCAAGTAAAGCCCAACATGTAGAAGTAGAGAGAAACCAGGAACAGTAAAAGTACCATAGCTGGAATTTCTTGATCTATTGCTGGATTTGCTTGCCAGTTTAGGTACTCTTGTGACACCACTTTTACCAGTACCTTTAAACTGTGTATAGATGAAGTAAGTTAGTTTAGTTCTCCCACATCCAGCCTTTTCCAGGACTTAAAGAGTGCTTTGTCTCCAGCCATTCAGATCTTGAAAGTTTGACTGTAACATCAAAGTAATAATACAGCTTCATGCTTTTAATGACATTACTTAAGAAAGAATTGGCTTAATGGAGTATTTTATGTCTTCTCTGCAAATTGGACATTGGGCAAGAGCTAAAGCACACGAGGAACAAGTGACCATATGTTGACAAGGCAAGAAGACCACATCCATCTCTGCATCCATGCAGACTTTGCACATTCTAATGTCACGGATTCTTTCCAACTCTTCTGCAAGTTCTTGAGCTGTAAGAAAGTAAAAAGAAACATATAAATGGTAAAATCTTGATAGGTCTAAATCCTGTACTGTATACCTCTGAGAACAGATTACAGTACTGACAATAGTGCTGGAGAGAACAGAACAAACAATTCATATAAATGCGTTAGGAAGTTAACCGCCTCACTTACATGCACTAAGGAAGGACAATACTGTATAGGTACTGTAATGGAATACAACTGGGAATTCAACATTCTTTTAAGGAAATCCACATACAAACTTTATATATTGCAAATACAGGTTGACAATCCCTTATCCAAAATCCTTGGGGCCAGAGGCATTTTGGATTTCGGAATTTTTCGGTTTTCAGATTTTTTATTTTTTTCCCACCCGGGGCATAGATCACTGAACCACATCAGGGCCGGGGAGCGAAAATATAATAAAAATTATAATAATAATAATTCATAGATCTAGGTCGTGTTTCTCACTTTTGATCTTTTTTCATTCTTGTATTTCTTTATTATTACAGTACTCCTGTATTATTGTTATTTTTGTTAATATTATTATTAATGTTATATTTTATTTTGGTGTATTTTTATTGATTTTTATTTACTATGAATAATTATTATTACTATTCCATTTTCGCCCCCCAGGCCCTGATGTGGGTCAGTGATCTATGCCCGGGTGGGCTAATCCCTGTTTAAAAAAAAAAAAAAAAAATACTTTCGGTTTTTGGAATTTCAGATAAAGGGTTGTCAACCTGTAGCATAGAGTACAATTAATATAACACAAATACTCACAAGACTGAGGTGTTGCACTAGCAGGTACTTTTTTCACATTCCTTGACGTGGAAGCTTCTCCGAGTACCTTTTCACTGGATGCATGTCCTTCAACCTTTTTCTCAATGGTATCCAGCGATGGAGGACCAGAGGTTGGTGGCTTAAGGGCCACTTCAGCTATACCCATTATCTCATCAGCTTCAGTAATAATATCCATAGGCTGTGTTAAAGTTTCAGCGGCAGCTGGTTCATCTACTTCCATAGACTCACTCTCTCCAGCGGTGCTTATTGTTTGGGATACAGATGAATTGTCACTGTTTGCAGCTGAGAGTGAAGGGAACGAAGTAGAAGTTGAAGCAGCAGCTGATGAAACAGATGCTGATGTAGAAGTTGAAGCAGCAGCTGATGAAACAGATGCTGATGTAGAAGTTGAAGCAGCAGCTGATGAAACAGGTGCTGATGTAGAAGTTGAAGCAGCAGCTGCTGAAACAGGTGCTGATGTAGAAGTTGAAGCAGCAGCTGATGAAACAGGTGCTGATGTAGAAGTTGAAGCAGCAGCTGATGAAACAGATGATGGTGTAATAGTTGGAGCAGCAGCAGATGAAACAGATACTGGAGTTTCATCAGCTGCTGGAGTAGAAGTTGTGATAGAGACACTGGAAGCTGAGGTAGAACCAGATGTGGTGGACATGATAGCTGAGGATGGGGATGAGGATGCAGCAGAAGATGGTGCTGGAACTGTGGAAGCTAACACTGAAGCAGAAGGACCAAATGCACTTGCGGAGGATGTAGATGAAGAGGCATGATTGGATGATGAAACTACAGGTGAGTTTGAAGTAGCAGATGCTACTAGTGACGATGACGATTGCTGTTGAGACCTTGGTTGGACAGCTTGTATCTTTGCAACTTGCTGTGCTGTTGCCTCATT
Organism: Homarus americanus; assembly: GCF_018991925.1. Taxonomy (NCBI): domain Eukaryota; kingdom Metazoa; phylum Arthropoda; class Malacostraca; order Decapoda; family Nephropidae; genus Homarus; species Homarus americanus. The sequence goes on along the minus strand of NW_024749657.1, from coordinate 1,674,969 downwards.
TTCTATTCCTCGATTAGATGCTTTCTGTAGAGTTTGTCTGGTTTCCTCTTCCATATATTGTAGAACTGCTTCAATGCATGGTTCAAGACTAAAGAAAGGCAACCCTGTCTGCTCAAGCTTCCTGTGAAGAGCAGCTCTCACTTTGTCTTGTGGGAAACCCATATTAAGTACTGCACGAATTATGTCCAATTCCATTAACGGGTCTAATTCACTCTCAGAAATGGTTTGCTTGACTGGTGCAGCTGCAGAAGCTGAAGTACTTGTAGTGGCCTTACCTGAAGGTTGACTACGAATATAAGGAGGATTTTCACGTCGGACCTGCAAGAAAAACTCAATTAAGATATAATAAAAAAAAATTGTCAGCGAAACATAACTGTGGCCACTGGTACAAAAATCAAACTTAAAAAAACTCATCAGTAATCCAAGGATGCATATAAAAGAGCATAAAAAATTATGCAGTTTTACACTGGCTGCTTTTGTGTATTCCACCTAGCAGATACAGATGGAACTGAAGTGTGGACGGAAATAAATGTGCCTCTTTACATATGTGGTGTGGGCAATGTTTTCTTTTAAGTCAAAGACAATATCAGTAATGAGGTCTCAAAACACTTTCAATACTTACCCTTTGTTGTTTTTTTTCACTGGGTAAGCAATATAAGAAGCTCTGTGCTTCTTGATGGTGGAACAATCCCCACTCCCGACTGAATGCAATCAATCAAGGGATCCAGATAAGTTTTTAATCTTTGACAGAAACTTTAATCTGGTAATTAACAAATCCTTGTGAAATCTGTTTTAAATGTATGTGCTGCTACACAAGTTGTGCTCCATACCAAATCAAAAGAGATTTTTGTATTTTATGCTCTACACTTTCCCTCCATGTGATACACTGTATACTGTCCAGTAAAGTACATGTCAAATTCCATTCAAAATATCTGCACCTGTATTGAAGTCACAATAACCTTGACCTTGTTCTTCTACACATTGTTGCTAAAGTATATCACCAAAAAATTTAATTGAGAACAGCCAAGTTGTTTCCGAGTTGTAATCTGTGCCACCATTGCAGAGAATCAGACAATAAAAATCTTATAATTTTCTTTCAATCATATCATTTTCCAGACATGATGCAGTGTGATCTTCGGATTAATAATGCTTAGCAGCTAGTGGGTTACTTCACCCCCTCATGAGGCTAGTCCAATAAAGGGTTGTTCTACCATCAGCAAATGCCCCCCGATAGTGTATAGTGTACAGTATGTTTATAGCTATATATACAATACTACTAATAATTATACAGTAATAGGTTAAACAATCTCCCCCAATGCCTTTTAATCAGGTTGTGAGGTTACCTTAAAAATGAGATACACAAACACCCAATGGCAAGGAGGCTAAACACACTCAAAGCTAATATTCTAAGAGAAATGAAAAGTATACAGCAAGACAATTGGAGCTGACATTATCAACTTCTTTACAAGATTGTAGTGAGTGGTTAAGCACTTTTAGACTTTAATGACTGTTTATAAATGATTATATCAACTCAAAAGTAAACATCTGCACTTTCAAATAGTTACAGTACAATATTTTACTTAATATTTGTAAATTCAGTACATGTTGTTTAAGTAATGCATGTATTTTCTGACCACACTGTCTATGAAAGCCAAGGGAGTTCTCCGGATGTAGATATACACATCTTGTCTCCCACCAGCCTGGAGGCTGTATGCTGAGTCCAGGTAGTAACTAAGTTACCAGAGCATCAGTATATCTTCCCCCACACTCAGTGAACCTCCAGCCATGCCAAAATGAATATACAGTATTCCCACTATTTATCAGCAAAGGAAATTGATATTGAATGGGTTTGGCTAATTTACTGCAAGATGGTGGTGACAGTTTAGACCTGACCTGGCTTTGGATCTTGAAAATAAGTGATACCAATGAGTCAAGTGAAAAAGACTTCAAACCTCCAAAGTCAGGATAATGAGGCTGAAGAAAATGTCCCTAGTACTGCACAGTACAAATGCTTGATCCTCACTACTATCCAGCTCCAAATGTTTTAAATTTTGACTCCAATATCAAGAAAATTTCAGCTGATAATAATGAATGCAGAGAATCATGAATGAAACAAGAATTACTCAGTTCTAATGTGCAAGACAGGTGACTGTCTACTTGGGAAAGTGGATAAAATGTAACATGAGAGGCATTACGTTTTTAATAACACTGGCACAGTACAGTACTGACACAAAGTCAGTTCCTTCTCTTGATGTCTTTTACTTATCACTTCTAAATGTATGTGTGTACAAGTGAAGTGATAAGCGGGTAACAGCTGCCATCAACACAGCTAATTTTTCTATTTTGTAGTCAGTCAAGAAAAATATTACTGTATAAAATTAATCAATACTGAATACAGGAAACATAATAATAAATAACTCAGTGATTAGAGTTTAAAATTATCAATACAACAAGAGTGGCAGAAGCTCTTGACACAGCTATTTTAAGAATATTGTTATAGGTCAATGCTGTGACTTCTTCCCAGCTCCCAGAATGATAATAATGAATTTCCTTTTACAAGTGTTTTTCTTTGTAATATAAATATCTTTCAGCCTTTCCAAGGTACTGTACATGTATCCCTCGCTATCAGAACGATATGAATACAATATTCGCTTGTTTGAATGCTCTATTCTTAAATCCTACTTTGCTATCTGAAGATGACATTAACATATACAAACGTTGGCCTGAACGAAAATTCAAATCATGAGCCTAGTGCGACCATTTTGCTCTATAATATGTGCAGGAACGCAATCTAACTGCTGATTTTTGTTGCAAGAGAAGCGCTCTCCCTTTATCCGTTTGTGCAATCCTTTCATGAATCTGTACTCAATGGCATACAAACGTAGTGGTGATTCTTCTGTTATCCCCCCCTCCCCATCATCTCCAAGAGACCCCACTAGCCTGTGATGCTTGAGACCAAGCTTGAGATAATTAAGCATCACAAGTGGGAAAGCCTAACGTGAGGTAATGTACATTAATCTAAACCATGAAATGCTGAAAAAACAGCTTTTTAAAGCGAGACAGATTGTAAGAGCATGGAAACACAAGAGGAGGTAGAGTATTCCACAGTTTAGCTGTGTGAGAAATGAAGGTTAGGCCTATTTCAGTCTAAATGTGCACCACACAACCACCTCTGCTGTAAGTTTACTTTATCCTCTTTGCCACTGATTGTTAAGTTGATTTCAACAGAGAATATTTAGGAAAAACAATGAAAGCATAAAAAGCAAAAATTATACAACATGATGCACACACTGCATCGCAATTCAGTTAGGCTGTGCTGCCTCTGCCGACCGATCTTTAACAACTGTTGCTTAGGTTCGATCAGCAGTCACACAACTCCTAGCTAAACGCTCCTACAATCACTTAGTTCTTTTTTCTGAGCCAAGCACATAAAATTAAATGTAAGTAAGATGCGACACGACTGTATATATATAGTACAGGGCACGCACGCATGCACACACGCACACACATTTTACCTTATCGATGAATTCCTGTCCTTTCTTAAACAGAACGAAGTTGCACTCTGGGTACCAACGGGCGTGTTCATCCCAGGGTTTGTCATCAGATTCCCAATTACGAAGTCCACTTCCACAGTGGAAGCAGCGCACGTGATCGCTCAAACCTGTAAGTATCGGCTATCCTAAAATCCATTCTTCATCAACTGACACACAACCAACACACAAGCTACAGTAACTTATGAGAAGAAGGTAAAAAGCATGATGATGAGCAGCACCAGTTGCAATCTACTTAAATACTACTGTGCTATTTGCCACTGTGTTGAAGTGAGAATTTTACTTCATTGCCATAAATCAAACTCATTACAATTGAGAACATTTTGTCTGTAGTGTTATGAAATTCTGTTTAGTTTAACCTTTAACCACTTGTGTACGGGGTCCTCTCTGAGCTGAATAAAATTGTCCGGAATCAGCCAAATAAAATACTTAAAGTGACAACTGTAGTGAATGGGTTAATGAAAATAAAATATGGAAATCATATGAGGGTGAACCCAAATAGCACCCTTAGTTACATAAAGTACAATACCAAGTATAGTACAATAATGGTATCTAAGTACAGTACAAAGACTTAAGCATATTTATGACAATTATGAATGTGATCTAACACTACTGATACTATTATTGAACTCTGCATGGTGCAAGGACATAATGATTCAACCTACCACAGTAGAAGAATCCAGCATCAGCCAACTCCTCAGGTTTCTGCTTTACAAGTTCTGGCCACCTGACAAAACTTGCCAGACGACTATCGTATGTCAGATAATCCTTTCGCTTGGCGCCACTGTGCTGAGGCAAGCCCATACCCTCAAAAACCATGCTTCCATTCTTTGGAGGTCCTGAAATCCAAGAACACAGTATATTATATATTCAGTATTCAAATCCTAGAATCAACATAATTTATTACACTTTCAAGACTACAGTAATGCAGGGTGGTCAGACACAAGAGTCAATACACATACAGTACAATATATTGTTTCTCTGTGCAATATTACTGTCAGCCATGAAGATGTAACTTGCTATACTGTAGTACTATCAGGAAAAAGTTAGTGATGAATGAAACAAGTGATAAAAATTGATGGAGAAGGGAGACAGGAGAAAATTAATGCTAACTGGAATAGAATTTAAATGGTCAAAGTGAAGTGTTTCAGAGAGAGAGAGAGAGAGAGAGAGAGAGAGAGAGAGAGAGAGAGATGACTGTAGAAATGAGACTAGGAAAATATAAGTCAGGGAAATGTTATGGTAAGTAGATTGTTTTTTTTTGTTTTTGTGTTTTGTTAAGTCATCTATACACTGAGAGAGAGAGAGAGAGAGAGAGAGAGAGAGAGAGAGAGAGAATTGTTGAGCCTGCATTATTAGGAACACAGTAAAGCCTCCGATAACAACGGTTAGACCAACAACTTTTCATATTTAAGACCCTAGTTAATTTAGGACCCAATTCAATTTACGTCTTTATTTCATTCGTATTTACGACCAAAATGTAATAAAAATAAAATAAAACTGCATTTTCATATAAATAAATAATAACTAAATCCCAATATGTAATAAAAAAAAATGAAGAGAGTCTTGCGCAAAGAAGCTGCCTGGCTAATGAGTGGTAATGAGCATCACCAGTAAACAACAATCGGAGCCTGGTGGTCCCTTTGTTTTCACGCATCTGAACAGGAACAGGAGAAAAACTTTCTCAGCTTTCTTAGTATATTTTCATCCCTATTCAACATGACCAAGACAGCAAGTGATGGTAGTGTTGTTTCAAAAGTTAATAGAAAGTGTCTAAGCTTAGCCGGGAACTATGTGTTAAAACGGTATGAAAAAGGTGAGAGGTCTGTGGATATTATATGGAGCAAGCAATGAACATATTTTCTGAAGTGGATCCGTTTACAGAACAAAGCATTAAAATTTAAATAAATGCAACTGACCTCTACATAAAGATGTATAATGAGAAAAGAAAGAAGCTGTGCAAGGTTCTTTAGACAGCTTTATTATTCGAAGGCCTAAACCATCAACTTCAGCTACACCATCAAATTCAGCATCATAAGCAGCTTCAACATCAACAGTTTCAGCAACAGCTTTATGGAAAACTACAGCTTCAGCCAGAGTTGAACCTGATGACTATCATCTAAGTAAAAACTCGCACAATGTTCATTTGCTGTCCTTATGTTTTAGACTTTATCACCATTGGTAAGTATAATTTTTGTTTTACATTCTTAAATATTATTTATAACATATATGAACAGTAAATAAGTTTTGCTTTCATATTCATATGTAGAGAAATGACTACTGTATATGTTTTCACATGTACGCACTTACTGTACATACATTGGCATCCCCAATTGTCTCGCTTTATTTCTTTACCAAAAGTGGTTACCTACTTCTAGTGTTAAATTTTTTAACATTTAATAACATTACTTAAAACATACATACAGGTATTAATTTTTTTTCAATTAAGTTCACTACAGCTACAACCAGGGTCTTGTTTTCTTAATTTTCTCGTGTAGAACTATTGTCCCGGACTCCCGGCTGTAAACACAAACAAAAACAATGGCGTCCCATCTCCTCTTGTGTGACCATATTATTATTCATTTATATTGTACAGTGGCCCCTCGGTTAACGAACTCAATCCGTTCCAGAAGGTCGTTCGTTAACCGAAACCATTGTTTCAATGGGTTTTTGGGTAATTGGTTCCAGCTCACCGAAAATTTCCTAAATTCAACAAAAATGGTAGAAAAGTTCACTTACTTTGAGGTGTGTATGTAGAAGGCTCCTGGATGATGATGATGATGATGGGATTTAGAATGGGGGTGGAGGAGAAGGAAGAAGAGAAGGCATTGGGGTGGAAGAGAAGTCACCCCATGGTGCCATTTCACCCATAAAATTTTAGCTCTCTGGTTTAATTCAAGATTATTTTCTTTAAATCAATGCTGCACTGCATTATATATTGTCAATATATAAAATATATTTCAAAATGACCAATAATTTGCTTGGAAACACAGAAAAAAAGCATTTAGTTGAAGAGAGTCTCAAGCAAGATGTTACCTCCAGTGAAAACAGAGAGAGACTGACGCCTGTTTGCTGTGTTAAGAGGCTGGATGCCGCGCATTAAACTAGTCACTTTACCTTCAATTTCGTTCAATAATTGTTAAAATGACTAAAAAATTGAATATTAAACTTTTAAAATTATTGAATAGTATAAACTTCTTGATATTTACAAAAATAGTAAGGAATTTAAGCCCTAGAACCGATTAATGTATTGGCGGACTGATACTAAAGCTGGTTGCCCGGTCAGTGCAAGCGAAAACATGTTGAGGTCGGTTCGTAAGAAGTTCGTTAAGCGAATTTTTTTTCGTTAACCGAATTGAAGATCCTTATGGAAGGCAGTTCGTTAATCGAAATTACGTTAACCGAGGTGTTCGTTAAACGAGGGGTCACTGTACTGTATAAGGTGCATTCAGAAGCATCATTTAAAGAATATAGTTTGCAAATTTCATTAATTGTCTTGTTTTGGGGGAAAAGAGGGTAAAAAGCCACACAAAAGATATGAAAAGGTCACACATGGAACACATCTCATTATTATTGCTTTATTTTAATGGTAATTAGTGATTCGTGATAAGACGATTCACCTTACACTGCAATATTGGAGTACACATTACTGTCGTTATTCGAGGCTTTTCTGTACTGTATGAAGCAGGGAATCTGGTTACAGAGAGCTAATTGGAAGGAACAGAAATCAAGTGTTCAAGTTAAATGTGTGGTTACCAAGCATATATAATAATGAAATAAGATGATGTGGGAGTGAAAGAAGTTTGGGGCAGAATGAACCCCAAGGTTTTCACAGATGGTAATGGACATATTAAAATAATGTAAAGTCAAAGGTTGAAAAAAATAAAATAATATTAATAAATCTGGAGGTGTGGGGAGAAAGGTGTGAGTGGGATTAACATCCAGCAGTGTGCTTGAATGAATCATGACATCAAGTGATATTTGAAGAAGGATGTGCTGCTGACAGCTGATGTTGTGTGTGTGTGAAGTACAGTACAGATGCAAACTGATATTTGGGGCCTTGGTCAAGAATGGATTAGAGCAAAACACAACATAGTGAGAATGAATGAAGACAAAAATGAAGGTTGAATATGAGTGTCTTTGTTACTGATTCTAGACACACTGCATTATACAGTACTGGGAAAGGTTGAGTGAAAACTATATATACCCAGGAGAGGTGACTCTACAGTTATGACATTCTCTTTACTTTTTCCATTGTAGACCGTCCTAAGAGCTTTCCAGAACGGGGGAACCCAAAGTATTAATTATGTCATTTTACAATTTTTATCTTTCATATCAAAATTTACTAATTACATGTATTGCATTACAATACATGAATTTAAAGTATTTCATCATCAAACAATGATTTAAGTCCAAATTTTTTGCTCCACCACTCAACCAAAGTTCAAAAGAATCTGCCTCATCACCCTGTACAAAAAGTACTGCTTAGCCATAGATAAGATCTTTTGTTGAGAAAAAAAAAAAAGTATATACTTACTGTTCTCTGGATATGAGCCAGCCATGTGTCTTGGAGTACCACAGACATCTACTCCTACCCCATGTTTGGTTGACAAATGTGTTGCACCAGTACTAGGACTCAGCTTGGATAGAATACCACTGTGTACAAGTGGAATATTTCCAACTGGTTGGCCCCTGATGAATGGACAGTGGGGAAAGTGCCGCTGGTGTTCTCCTCTGGGTGTGTCGCCCATTTCCCAGGCACCTACAATACCTCGGCAGAAAACACAGGCGCAATGGTCAGCAGTCCTCAGGTAATAAAAGCCATCAGCAGCCAAGTCACGAGGAGGCAGCCAAGGCACTGGCCACTCAATGAAGGTTTCTAAGCGTTCTTTCTCAAACCGTAGACTGTCATAGGAAGCAAATTTCTTGGACCGATTGAAGGATTGTGCAAATATACAATCGGGTTTCTTTTCCTTGTGGAGAATGGTGATATCTTTTCCTGGAGTCATTTGTTTTGTATCAATTTCTAAATTACACTGAAAGCACTTTACAACATTCCCTTTATGTGTATAATAGAAACCAGCCTTTGCAAATGCCTCTTCATCTATGTTAAAGGTAATATTTGTAAATGTGTTCTTGCGATACTGCTCCCTTGAAAGCTGTTCATTATTCAGACTGGCATCACCCATTGCACTATCTATATATATAAAGTACTAAAACCTTGTTAATATTCGTGCTCTTGCCGACCTCTCTCTGAGTGTAGATGAGCACTGTTCTGAATCTTATATTTGCCCAATGTGTTAGATGGCCCAAATTGTATTCTTAACGGTATAATATACGGTATAAGATAAGTAGTTTTGAGAGATTAAAAGCGATTAACTTCACAAATATATTTCTTTTATTCAAGTATAAAGTAATAGCCAGTTCACTAAAAAGTTCTTCCAAACAATTTGCCCTTCCAGTAATGATATGCTAGACTTTTCTTAGCCACATTACAGTTTTTACAGAAGCGGAGCCAAGAGATAGTTTTATTTTCTATACATCTCTGTCCAGACTTCTGGTGCCCATCAAGCATCTACCAGTCATCATTTCTGAAAGGAAAGTAAACAAATTATTAATAAAAGAACAATTAACAATTCATCAAGATTAAATACTTAAGAAATGGAAATTTATCAGTTTAACAGTGTACTGTAGCTATTTTACAAACGTCACCTCTACACAGTATAACAATTGTTATTAAATCCCTTCCAAAATTCTATAACAAGAAGTAAGATCATGATGCACATAGTGTATGTAGGTAAAATATGATACCCGGCAAGTGATCAGGAGGGTGGGAACTTCCTCCTCCATACCTTCCAAGCTTTGGTGTGTTCAATAATTTACTGCACAAATTAATGACAGTATGGACAGTAAAGTACTGTACAGTATATGATGTCCTTTCATTTACAAACTACTGTACAGCATATCCATAAAAATTGCGGGGGTTTGGGTCTCAAAATAGCGACGACTAGCCAAATCCACGAATATAATTTGCTGACCAGGAAGTGTTACATTTTTACTCATGTGTAAAGAAATGTACTTTTGTGTGTTTGATTAGGACAATTATTTCTTTTACCTATATTGTATATATGCATGTGTGTCTACACACACACATATATACAATATACAGGTAAAAGAAATTACTGTACTGTCTCGAGAACAAGTGGCTCCCCGTCCCGGGCACAAAAATATCAGCAACTTCAAAACTACCTGCAGACATTCTTGGATACATCCAGGGTGTCATCCATAAATAATCGAGGACCGTGAATTAAAAAGCAGTGAATTGTCAGGGTATGTTGTATATAGTGAAAAACTGGCTTTCAAATACAATAGTGTAGTTGTGAGAATCGGGATCATTTTACCCCTGAACCAGAATACTGTAGCTACTAAATATAAAATACCTGCCCCTGTACTCTCAAGAACCAGTATATATGATTAGTAATCATATATACTGTACAGTAATCATTGATTGCTGTACATAATTATAATTAGTATGAGTACTAATAAAGTACTAGTACAGTACTGTACTTCACAAGTCCTTCAAACTTGCCACCACACAGGATCTAAAATTCTTGCTGTTAGTGTGCATGATAGTGTTTCTAAAAATAACTTGCACTTGCTATTTACCCAATGAGAATAACAAGTGTCGGGCGGAGGGGAGGAGGGCTTGAGAGCCGAGTATTAACCACTCACTGTGGCAGTCTACGCACCACTACTCATGTGCTATTTACAATGTGGTGCCAAGGAGGTTGAAAGCAGTAATGAATGTCAAAGGACAAATTACAAAACACTAGTAAATGAGTAAATAACCATATTTCTGTTTTTTTGTTTTATAATCCCTCATGTGAAAAATAACCATAAATAATGGGTGGCAATCATGTGGAAGCACTTTGGGGATATCAGGGTGCTCCTTCTTGCATGAAAATGTTTGTGCCATGAATTACATATGAAAGCAACATGTGATCTTTCAATACCTTCATATACCTATCAATGTTCATTGTAAAATTTTTGGGGTCGCATGCTCTGAGGTGTTGAACAGCAAACACATGGTGTAGTAATTCCTTCACAGATGGTGTTATGAGGGACCTTACATGGTGTAGTAATTCCCCCACAGATGGTGTTATGAGGGACCTCATATGGTGTAACTCCCTCACATGTGGTGTTATGAGAGACCTCGTGTGGTTTAGCTCCTTCACAGATGGTGTTATGAGAGACCTCATGTGGTGTAAATCCCTCACAGGTGGTGTTATGAGAGACCTCATGTGGTGTAGCTCCCTTACAGATGGTCTTATGAGAGACTTCATGTGGTGTAGCTTCCTCACAGATGGTGCTATGAGGGACCTCACATCATGTTATGGTAACTCATTCACCACGTGTCTCATGGATCATGGGGGCACCACCTGGTCTGGTGTCACAGGCCCTCACTCACTCAAGTGGTGTACAAGTCAGGTGCAGTTCTTAGCAGCTATGTTTTTAATGTAAGTTGCGGTCTTTTTGGACCCGTAGTCACATTTAGCTTCTTCCATGCTAAAATTCGACTCTTTTGCCTCCTTGGAAAGCTTGGTTGGGCCCATTATTAACCTCTTTGTAAGGAAATACAAGACTACAACTGATTATATTAGATAATCCAAGGTTGGGAAGATGTGGCACATAATACCATACACCCCCTATGAATGCCAAAAGGCAATTGAAAGTTGAGTAAGCTTCTGTTAGGGATCCCGGAGGGTTCTGGTACTGCTAGATGTATGATACCGTACACTCCATCCACTGATGGGAGCAGGGATAATTCCACAAATGAAATGTACCACATCAGTTTAGGTTACAAGAGGCACATTTCTTTTGCAGACACTATACAATGCAGGTACACAGTGGCTAGGAGCTGTCATTAATTGGAATAAGTAATATGAATCCCTCACCTATTCCCACAAATAGAACCTAAGATCTGCATGTATTCACAGCCCTTCCAGATTTCCATGTCCAAAAGGCAGAAACTAGGAAATTAACTATTGTACAGTACTGTACTCCAATAATGACACAAGTGTACTGTATGATTATTTTAGAACCTCAAGGTCTTTTCCAACATAATTTGGGGGAAAATAATGTGTACAGTACTGTAGTACCAGTACCTGTATTCAGATGACATACTTTGAATTTGACAAAACTCACCACACATTTCTTTTGAACATGAGGCTAGAACATGGTAATTATGCAGATTCTGACCAGGACAAGGTGGAGGCGTTGAACAGATTCTTTTCCTCGGTGATCACATGGGAGGATGCGAACAATCTTCCTGCGTTTGAGGAAAGACAGTTTAATACAGCGTTGACCCACATTGTGTACTCAGAAGAGGATACAAGAAATAAATAAATTGTCAGAGCTGAAGGTTCATAAAGAGTCCCACGGCCCTGATATGGTGCATCCCAGCGGGCTAAGATACTAGTTGTGCAATGAGCTTGCTGAGCCCCTTAAGATCCTGTTCTGTAAATGCCTGGATGAGCTAAAGGCCCACAGTGACTGGAAAATGGCTTATGTGAGCCCTATATTCAAGAAGGGAGATAGTCACTCCACAAATAACTATAGCCCAGTGAACCTAACCAGCATAATATGTAAAGTACTAGAGAGTATCATAAGAGATGCTATGATGGAACATCTACTATGAGACTACCTTGTAAAAGACTGCCAACAGTTTTATGACAGTATAAGAAGGTCGTTTCGGCATTGAGACGGTCCGTCCCTCGTAACGCTCTTCAAGAGTGAGGTGCTTCCCTGTCTGGTCTCCAAGATAAGGTAGAGACTGTAAGTTGATTGAAAATGTCCAAAGGAGGGCCACCAGACTGGTGCCTGGTCGACAACTCTTCAGTTACCCAGAGAGATTAGAATGCCTGGCAAATGCCTGGCTTATACTATAGACGGGGAAGGGGTGACATAATTGAAGTTTATAAACTTCTCAGGGGGCACTACAGTTGAGTGCCCATACCTGGAGCTGGTGAAAGCCTGTCCCACGAGGGGTCACAGCTCAAGGTTGAAGAAGCCACAAGTCCAGAAAACTGAGAGGGGTAACTTTTTCTGAGTGAGAGTTGTGAACTCTTGAAACAATCTGCCAGAGTGTGTTGTGACGGCACCGAGTGTGAGCACTGGAGCAGGTTCAGATAAACATTCAGGAGCCGGTGCATGCCCAGTACTTGCCAACAGTGCGTAACAAGACGTGAACAATTGCTCAAGTGGCTAACGAGCTGATCAGTGGTGAAGAGGATAAAAGCAAAAGCAAAGAAAACTTTCACATGACCAAAGTCATTTATGCATCATTCCATAAGCTAGCACTGCAACAGTCTGCAATATAACTCAATTCAAGCCATCATCATCCAAATAAACAAAATCTAGGACTGTTGGGTGCATGAATAATCATTTACCCTTTCTAATTCAACGCAGTTGCTTTGCCTACAACTGCCACGGTGTTATCATCAACACAAAAACTTAACAACATCCTACGTAACTTGCTTCGAGATAAAAAAAAATATTTTATACTAACAATTCCAACCGGTTTTAAATATAGAATTAAAATCTAAAGACAGTATAAGAAAATTATATCACTATTAGTGGTATAGGAACAGCTTTATACAATTCAACATTATTTAAAGATTTTACCTTAACTGGCAACTGACTTCACAGAACGATCTGTGGGGTGTTGAGCGTCGCGGCGCGGCAGTGGCTGGAGGTTCAACAACGAGGGGAGACGGCGAGAGACTTTGTCAGTAAGCACTATAAATAAATCCTACTTATCGCTCACTACCAGTCACACATCGTAATAACAATTAACACACAGTACTGTATACTAATGCATTTATTTTTACTAATTAATGTAGGATATTAGTATGCAACTCACTAACTTTGAGAGTATGTCTACATATATTTTACTTCAGATCTGACGTTTATTACTTAGTGGAGATATACTGTGCATGAAAGCAAAACATAATTATTGTACCAGAACCCTACAGCTGGTGAGCTAGCTACAGGATGTAAGCTAGCTACAGGATGTAAGCTAGCTACAAGATGTAAGCTAGCTAGAGGATGTATGCTAGCTAGAGGATGTGAGCTACTATTAAACATTCCCAACATTAATCTACTTGTAACAGATAAACACCACCAAAAATTACTTGGTCAATTTATGAAGGACAAAAACTCCCGTCACAACCAACCTGAATATTGAGTTTCTATTTATGATTATCCACTAGAGTTCTGATCTTTAATATATGTTCAAGTTAATATTCTTTCACAGAGATGGTGCGTGTGAGTATGGGTTCTTGAAGACTCCAGCTGTGGCCGTCGGTTCTGTGTTCAACTAGAGATAGGGGAAGGTTCTCTGTGGTAGTAACCTTCACAAGATGGTTGCTGCGCCTCCTCTTATACACAGTGACTCATTCACCAAGTATGTATTGCGTAGTGTAATAAGTTGTCTATTAAACGTACAAAATATTACTATAAATCACGAATAATATTATTTAACGTAATTTAGTTATTATAATTAATATTTATACAGAGGAATTTCTTTGTATGTAGAAAGTTTACTGAGAATAATGAGTTACTGTCTGGCAACTGCGACACGAACTATGGTTCCTTTTGGTATTACTCTTTACCTTTACCTCTATCTTATGAATAAATAATTTAATAGAAAACAAATGAACATTGCAATACTTTTTAATTAAAACAATAACTCATACTGCAAGAATAAAGAATACTGTATTCCAACAGAAATAAAACGGAGTTAGAATTATTTTCTTTGACTTATTACTGTTCAACTGTACCACCTAGTTAATATATTACTTACTTTTATCGGTCACGTCTCTGTTGGCAAGAACTGGGCTTAGTTTAGTTTAACAAATTTATTGACAAAGCTTGGAGTACAGTTTGCCTATTCTGAGTAATTCAGTCAAGTCTTGACAGTGAGGGCTGTCGGGATTTCCACTCTTGTTTATCGAACACGCTGATTGGCTCACAGGCGGTACTTCGTCTGTTAATCGGTATTGATGATGTAGTCGGTAAGCCGTGACGTCACTGCTCCGACTCGGTAAATTACCGACTTTAGGAAATATGCTTTTTCATGGCTAAAATACCATATAGAACACACAGAAATAAATTGTAGACGTATTTAATTACCTTACCTACATTTTACTAGCGATATTTTAGCAGAATTATATTCTGTTGAGTCACACAACTCAAGCCATATTGCAATGTGTAAAATAAGGTCATGTATATATTTCTTGTGCTTAGTTATGCTTCTAAATGTTTAAATATGTGTATTTTTTCATGTATTGTCAAAATAAAATTGTTGGAATGTTTTGGTTATTTTTTTATTCAGTAGCCTATTATCGAAAAGTAATACAAATTACAATTGATAAATACAAATCTAATGTGATCTCATATAACACTCTGAATGGTGTATAATGCAGTGGTTATTATTCAGAAATTTATAAAACTAATAACAGGAACAATGAAATTCACCGAGTGTGAGGACTACTCTAATATAATTACTGTACTGTACTGTATCTTCGTTACCCCTCACCACACATTTTCCCTTCTATTATAGAAAATCGTAATATTACGTATATATATATATATATATATATATATATATATATATATATATATATATATATATATATATATATATATATATATCTTGAGCGATCGGTCACGTCTTTGATTCGCACCGTTGGCAAGTACTGAGCATGCACCGGCTCCTGAATGCAAGGTAAGTAGATACCTACCTTGCTTGAGTGTACCTGAACCTGCTCCAGTGTTGGTCAAGTCTTGTCTTGAAAGAGCTCACACTCGGTGCCGACACAACACTTTCTGGTAGATTCAGATTCAGATTTGCCCCCGAGGGAGCTAGTTTATTGGGCACCCCCTTACATCCTGTGCAAGGTGAAGCGCAGAAGCGTTTACAGCGCCCAACAGGGAAGCATGAAAAGTTCATACTTGCCTTTAAGATTCGTACATTAAGGGCGTAAAAGCCTGAAGGGTCATAGGTTTTGTCAAGTTACATAAAGTGAGAGAATGATGAGTGTGTGGGGGGAAAGTTCCCGGTACATTTTATCTGATTATGGCAAAGAGTGGCAGGTCCCTAATAATGTCAAATGCCAGGCCTGTGACTAGGAGGAGGGATATCTGGTCTGGGAGGGAAGAGGTGTTGGTAACGGCTGGGGACCTGTAGGAGGTCATAGGGCAAGTGAGGATGTAGTGAGAGAGGGTGTGAGAGTCGGGTTGGCTCAGGGTTTCCGGTAGATTGTTCCAAGAGTTTACAACCCTCACTCCGAAAAAGTTTGCCCTCATTAGTTTTCTGGACTTGCGGCTTCTTCAATCTTGAGCTGTGACCCCTTGTGGGGCAAGCGTCTGCCAGCTCCAAGTACGGACATTCGACTGAGTAGTGCCCCCTGAGATGCTTATACACCCAAGCTAGCATATCTCGGGGACCAGACGGGGTGACAGTACTCCAGATGGGGCAGCATTTCACTCCTGAAGATCGTTACGAGGGACGGACCGTCTAGATATCTGAACGACCTTCTTATAAGACCCAATAATTTATTTGCCTGATTTACCCTTTTCTCGCAATGGCCCGAGAACTTCAGCTCATTGTCAACATACACACCTAGGTCCTTCTCACATTCAGTCGTAAATAGTGCAGTTTCTTCATCCCGTTGGGACATATGATACGCCTCCTTACCGTTGGTACGCCCCAGGTGCATCCTCTTACACTTCGTGACATTGAATCTCAGCAGCCATTTCTTCGACCATTCTTGGAGCTCACAGAGATTTTTCTGCAGCTCTTCACAGTCCGTATGGTTCTTGATTTCCCGAAATAACTTGGCGTCATCCGCAAACATTTGTATGGAGGAGTGTACAACGTCAGGCATGTCATTTATGAAACAAACAACAGCGGGCCCAATACACTGCCCTGTGGTACCCTGCTTGTGACAGGTAATGATGATGATTTCTTGCCATTAACCACCACACACCGCTTGTGTTCATGTAGGAAGTCTTCTATCCACGCTGGACATTTCCTCGAATCCCGTGTCCATCCAGTTTGATTTTCAGCCTTTCATGGGGTACACTGTCGATAGCCTTGGCAAAATCTAGGCATATATCGTCTATATTACCACCCTGTTCTAGAATATGGGTCCGAATATGGGTCCAAATATCCAATACCTTGATATATATATTGCTCCATCATTAAATCATCACTAAAGAGGCGGAACTCCCATATGCCCTTTGATCTAAATATAATATTAATCTTATTAATTTGTATCTATAATATGCTTGGTATAGCAGTATGCGATCTATTATTTAACTTAGGTTCTCATTAATCACAAAGAAAGTACTGTACATTCATAGTACATACATATACTGTAGAAAGTATAAAGTAATATACACCTTATTGTTTTCTAAGAAATTAGTATCTGTTATTAACACCACAATTTATAACAGCTTACGGTCGGCAGACGTAGAGTACTGCACTACTTCAGGCGGCACAACCAAAAGAAGCGGGAGCACCCACTACAGTGAGTGTGCAGCGAACACTGAGTTGAATTGACGTATCCGTAGCAACTTGTTTTGACTCACCACTATCAGAGTTGCCGTTTAGTTCACACCGGTCAGTTGCCACACGTCACTTAAGAGAAAACTTGTACTATCGTGGACAAACGTTATCCCCCTCCCAATCTGAAGCAGTATTGACTCCAAATGAGATAAAACAGCCTGCGTGGCAGTGAACAGTGACATTACCCATATGAATCTGACCTATATACATTTATAGTTGTTAATGAATATGATGTATTTCTTTGTGTGTGAACCTCTGTCCTGCGTGACAGTGAGAAGTGATACCACCCTCAGTGTCAAGACCTGACTGAATTACTCAGAATAGGCAAACTGTACTACAAGCTCTGCCAATAAATTTGTTAAACAAAAAAAAACACACCAGCACCAGATGACAGTCAGGGTAAGTCAGTTCGGAGATTCATTCCCGTGACTCAGTTTCACCACGGGGAGCGAATTTTTGTCCACGATAGTACAATTATTGAGTCACTAAATTCAACAGGAAATAGATAGAATATATCAAAGGCGATATTTATTGATATTGAAATACGTTTTATTTTGATATGGAATGAAAAAGAAATCGTAATAAGGTTTAGGAAAAAAGTAACAAAATGTGAATATACTTCCCCATTTTGTAATGAAATACAAAGGTAATAAACAATACATATACATGGTATTTACAATTAATCATTATGATTTTTTACAAACCGAATCAAATTTTCACTTGGCTCGTATGAAACACATTTGTGAACTATTTCAGATGAAATGATTAGAGATGCTAAAGTTTGCATAGAAAGAATATTTCTTTGCTTAGTTTTGGTCAGATTCACCTTGGAAAAGATTCTTTATACATCAACATTTGATGTGGGCAAAGATAATATCTTCACAGCAAAGTATAGCAGCTCACGGAAATATGGTTCACCAAAATCATCTTTCATACTTGACATTTCCTTGTAGAATATCTCTGTATTTCTTTGATTTTTTTATAGTCAGGAAATTTTATGTTGTCAATGGCTCTCCACTCATTATCTAACTGCTGTTTGTTCGTGAGATATATTCTAGGGAAAGCGTTCATTAAAGGTAACATTGAAGGCATTGTCACCCTCGACTGCTCATTTAAAAAAAAAATACTGAAAATACAGAACACATCTGTATAGGTTCATTACCAAGTGGAAACCCTTTTCTCATTTCTTTGCAAGATATAATCACAAATTGCCTGTACCTATTCATCACATCTTCTAACATGTCTTTCCTGTCCCTATACTCTTCAGACTGGAGGAGACCAGGAACTTCTATCCCAAGATATATCTAATAAAGGGGGAGGAATTTTGTGTTGTCTTCAGGCTCTATATTTGCTGTACTTGAGAGCCTGTTCACCCCATCTCTCTCTTCATGCAACTCCACAATACATCACGGTAAAGATCACTGCATCTATTATGTTGTATTGAAGGTTCTTGACTTCGGAAAAGAAGGTTTAAGTTATTAAACTTTGGCAAAATATCGTTGAGAAAATGGAAGTATAGGCATATGGATGGATCATTTAAGATTTCTAGAATAGATGAAATTGTGTGAAATTTTTCCTCCATACTTATGCTGGTAAAATAGTTTCAAAGGCTCCCATTGCTCTATCAGTCTCGTAACTGCCATGTGATAAGGGAAAATTACGTGAATGTATGCTTATATCAATGAAGAGACTGTACGTCATTTTCGGAACAAATAAGTTATTATTTTATTTAAACTTTAATAAATACATCTTCTATTCTTCATTTATTTTGTATTTTCCTCTTTAAAACATGTGTGAAATTTTTATTCGCACTCTCGTTAACTGTGAATTCGCAGTTTCCCCATCGAACTTCCCGCGCTTGTTTAGTTCACAAAATCGCCCAATCGTCTTACACTGGATTCCCAGTCATGTAGGGATCGGGGGAAATGACATGGCAGACGAAGCAGCCAAGGCAGCCACACGTTCTAGAAGCATACACATTCAAGTTCCAGCAAGCGTGCAACAGATCAAGAACCACCTCAGAAGGACTACCAAGCTCCACATCCAAAAGAGCTTCCTTGACGCAATCAATGCTGGTTCCCAATCAGCCAAATGGTACCTGGTGGCTACAAAAGGGGAACCACCTTTCGCAGACAAGAAAACACTAAGACAAACCCAAGTTAGCCTTCATCGACTACGACTAGGGTACAAGTGCACCTGGCAGACGATCGGAAATGACGTCATGGAATGCACCTACTGTCAGGAGCCAGCGGCCAACCCACTGGAACACTATCTCTCGACTGCGAAGTCACACAAAGTCTCCGAAACAGAATTCGAAACTTCCAAGAAGAATACACAACACCAGCGGCCACTCTAACCCAAAAGGCCCAAACAAACCACATTCACCACCTTCTCCGGGTCATCACACGATACCCACCACCCAGATAGGTTAGGAAGTGTCCTCCCCCAGCAAGTGCAGACCCCAGTTCGGGGGGCGCGCCACTCCGAAACTGACCACGTCCAAGAGTGGGGGTTGGTGGTAAGCGTTCACTGATCGGGGGTCCGCTCACACTTGCAACCTGCAGTATTCTTTCATATCTGCAGGTAGGACAACCTCCATCCCCAAATCCCAAATCCGGTCTGACCGCTCCAAGAGGTCCAGCCGGAACTACCAAATGGGCCGCTTACAGGCAAAGGCCCGTGTCCGACAATCTCAACAACAACAACAGCCGTGGAGGTTATTCTACTCAACGCTCTCCAGACAAGACCTCCTTTCAACAAGCTCCTCAAGTATATATATATATATATATATATATATATACATATATATATATATATATATATATATATATATATATATATATATATATATATATATATATATATATATATAGAAAACGCCATTGTGAGTTTTCCTTCTCACCTCCATCCTTAGTGCGAGATCTCCTACGTGTATGTATGTATGTGAGCCTAACAAAGAGAAAATAGACAAACACAAAGAGAAATTTGACAACTGGCCACGTACGATACGCTAGTGTCACCTATAACAGCTCCAGCGACACACTAGTGGACTTCCCGATCGATCAGTTATGAAGAAGATAAGTCGAACAAAGCTGTCATAATCTTATTTGGCACCTCGATCTAGTATGACCATCAGACAAACCCAGTCAGGTCACAGTAACACAGCCAACACGACCCTGGTGACACACACACACACACACACAAATTCTTTTTACCCAATATGGCGTCATTAAGGAGCACGAGTGGGACAGACCTTATCGTGTGCTGGTAAAATATGTCGGTGAACTCCGTGAACCTTGACCTTGTTCCAGTTAAGGTGGCAACTAGTTACCCTGTACAAATAATCCTTCCTAAGCTCAAAGGTAAATTTAGAGTCATAACTGAAACAACTTTATCCTCTTTGCCACTTCTCGCCTATGTAGCCAGGGTGCCAGTCGGGCAGTTGGTTAGTTCAGTTAGCACGTACGGCCTCTATGAACATACTGTACGTGCGTGAGTATGTGCCAGTGTTTTGTAAGTGCTGGCATATCATTCTCAGGCAAGTTATTACAACATTTCACAATTAACTCTTACCCCAAAGAAATTAGCTCACTGTACTTGTGGTGTCTTTAACTTGAGGCTGTTACACAAGAAACAAGAAGCTGGCCATGAGACTGGGTGAGGCTGAAGACGGCACTTGTGCACCAGACACAGTGTTTACAACTTTACATCAGAAAGTTTTGGCGCCAAATAATGATTTTGTTTGTACAAGTTGATGTGACATACGTATGTACAGTACACTGATCCTGAGTTGTGTTTGTGCACTGTGCTGTCAATAACATAAAGTGTGATTATTGCAGAATTTATCATCTATCTATAATTGTAGATAATGTTTTTTTTTTTTATATATAATAACAAATGTTGATGTTATAATGCATTATTGCGCTTCACCAACTAAGGTCTTTAAGCGTGCAGCAAGGTTAGTAATTACACGAGTCCATGAACAATTAAAATATATAAGAGATAGTACTGATGGTGAATGACTGTCACAATCTATCAAGGCTCGGTCAAGAACATCTCACCCCCGATGATCGAAGAGGAACAGTCAGTCACCCGTTTTACCCAAGGTGCACACACACACACACACACGTACGTCAATGGTAACGCTACACCCACACGAACTTAGCTATTTCATAAACCTTCAGACACGTCATGTTTAAAATTCTAGTGGACTATTATCTACACCTCGTCAGTTCTGAGCCCCGAAGATTACACCTGTATTTGACCGTTTTTAACAATATGATCTTACATACCTTTAGACACAAGCTCTCTGACGAACTAGTGGAGAATGAACTCGCAAATACAAGCGTGAGGTTGCCGCGGTTACACCATGAGGTTGTTTACATTCAAACGCCCACATGAGCGCACAGAGAATTGCCTCACCTTATCCACACAACCGGGAAAATCAATCAACCATTATCAAATTTCCTCTTGATTCACGCATGAGAGGAGTCACCAAAGTCATGACCTCATTTCAAGAGCCGGATCGAGGATGTAGTGGGGGAGGATCACAGAAGTCCTATTATACCAAGGTCAATATATTGACCTTGTATTATACAGACTATCCAGCGAGTTCAACGCTTGTAAGTTTGTAGTTGCAGAGGACAAGAGACAAGTGATGATGACAGAGAGAGAGAGAGAGAGAGAGAGAGAGAGAGAGAGAGACCAACACTCAACACCCAGGTATGTCGTTGTGAGGTGTTGTCCCGTCTCATAAGAACATAACATAAGAATGGAGGAAACTGCAGCGGGCCTATTGACCCATACTGGACAGTCCCGTTTACACCCAACCCCCATTGCTCATATGAGCATCCAACCTATGTTTGAAGCTATTCAGCGTATTCGAGTTAATGATGATATTTGGTAACTTGTTCCATTCATCCACTACTCTGTTTCCAAACCAGTGTTTACCTATTTCGCGCCTAAATCTAAATTTGTCTAATTTAAAACCATTGTTACGAGTTCTCTCCTGGTTGGATAGTTTGAGTACCTTTGTAATGTCCCCTTTGTTTAGCCCTGACTTCCATTTATACACCTCTATCAGGTCGCCCCTCGCTCTACGTCTCTCGAGGGAGTGCAAATTAAGATGCTTTAACCTGTCTCTATACTCAAGGTCCCTAATGCCCGGGATTAGTCTTGTCATTCTCCTCTGAATTCTTTCCAAGGATTCAAAATCCATTCTGTAATATGGTGACCAGAACTGAACTCCGTAATCCAGGTGTGGTCTCACAAGGGCAAGATACAGTTTTAGGATGACTTTGCTAGTCTTGTAACTAACACTCCTTTGTATGAACCCAAGTACTTTATTAGCCTTGTTACGAGCAAAAACACATTGTTTACTTGGCTTAAGGTTCCTACTTATCATTACTCCTAAATCTCTCTTGCAGTCGGATTTCTCTATGACATCGTTGTTCATCTGGTATCTGGTTTCCCTGTTTACATCTCCTATACTGAGCACTTTACATTTGTCCACGTTGAATTTCATCTGCCATTTTTCAGACCATTCGAAAAATTTGTTTAGATCTTCCTGTAGTTTTGCTGAGTCCTCGTCAGATTTAATAACGCGTCCTATTTTAGTGTCATCAGCAAATTTACTTATGATGCTGTCTCTGCCGATATCTATGTCGTTTATGTATATAATAAATAATAATGGTCCAAGTACTGAGCCCTGGGGAACTCCACTAGTGACGTTGCTCCAATGGGACTTAGTGCCGTTAATGCTCACTAGCTGTTTCCTGTCCTGTAACCACGCCTTAATCCATTTAAGGATATTACCTTTGATGCCATGTGCTTCTACTTTTCTAATTAGTCTTTCGTTGGGGACTTTGTCGAAGGCTTTGCTAAAGTCGAGATATACCACATCATAATTGTGCCCTTCGTCCACTGATTCGAAAACTGATGAAAAGAATGTTAACAGATTAGTTAAACATGAACGCCCGCTTGAGAAGCCATGTTGGGAATCATTAATCAACTTGTGCTTCTCCAGGTGGTTTCGAATAGAGTTTGAAATGATTGATTCAAGTAATTTGCCTACTATTGATGTTAGGCTGATTGAGTGGTAGTTAGAGGACAGTGATCTATCCCCCTTCTTGAAAATCGGTTTTACATTCGCTATCCTCCAGGATTCTGGTACTACACCTGTATTTAAGGACATGTTAAACAACTTTGCTAAGGGCATACTAAGCTCTTCCTTACATTCCTTTAATACTCTGGCAAATATCTCATCGGGACCAGGTGACTTATTAGGCTTTAGTTTGTCTATTTGCTTACTAACCTCGCTACTAGTCACTACTATCTCACTTAATTTGTTTTCTTCACTATCTCTGAATAGAGTCGGTGCCTCGGGTATCATGTTTACATTTTCGGTGGTGAAAACTGTTGAAAAATATTTATTCAAATTATTGCTCATTTCTCCGTCGTTGTCAGTGAGCTCGCCGGTATCTGACAGTATTGGTCCAATCTTTTCTCATGTTTTAGTTTGATACATTTGGTAGAATCCTTTGGGGTTTGTCTTCGCCTCCCTTGCTATCCTTACCTCATTATTCCTCTTGGCTTTCCTTATCTCGGTTTTAACCCTACTCGCCAATATCTAATAATAATCCTGGAGGTAAATTTCGCCATGATTTATCCTTCTACCTATAGCCTTCCTTTGGCCAATGATGTTCTTTAAATAATTATTTATCCATTTAGGGTCATTGTTGTCTGATCTGAGTTTTTTGTATGGTATGTTCTGCCTTTGTGCATTAAGTAACTCATTATTTAAATTGTCGTGGACTCGACTATCTCAGATCTCGTTATCAGGTCGGTGTCGGTGGTCAACTGAGTGTTGTGCTCCACGAATCGCACTGTCAAGTTTAGGGTCAACCCCAACACGTGATTGTCACATGTTATAAGAAAGTTTATGAATCAATATGGGTTAATTCAAATGCAATTGTTAACTGTTGTTGTGGGTTCAAGATAATGCTATCACATAGATAACATATCTAAAATTGGTGGGGAATGTTTTTTTTTTTTTGTAAGGGTGACGACACTGGCTGGCACGGAGGTATGTACTGTATTTAGGTTAGTGAGGTTATTGCTTATGGGAGAGGGAGAATAATGATGGTAGTTGGTAATGGTAGTTAATGATGGTAGTGTTGTGAGTCACGCTAGTACTGAGGCAGGCTCTTGTGTTAGGCAAGTCGTAATGAGGTTCCAAGTGTAGATCTTTACTCAAAGGGGTCCAGTCCAAGACTGACTAAGGGCTTGGCTGTGCCACGCCCGTATATAGTAATTCGTGCACTCGCCACCAGAGAGATCTATGAGTCAAGCTTCTAGAAAGTTCTCGAAGGAGGAAGTTGTCGTCTCCTTGGAATGTCAAGCAAAGCTACATTAGAAAGTAAGAAAATAAGGAGTCTGCAATAGGCCGGTTGGCCTGTGCATGGCAGCTCCTGTCGAGAGTTACTACCACTCTCTATCATCCATGAATCTATCTAGCCTCCTTTTAAAACTTTCCAGCGTTCCAGCACTTACTACAAAGTTGTTAAGCTTGTTCCACTCGTCCATCACTCTATTTGTGAACCAGTTCCTTCCTATTTCCCTCCTAAACCCTTTTTGTTGATAATTACGTTCCTACTGAG
This sequence comes from Homarus americanus, assembly GCF_018991925.1. Taxonomy (NCBI): domain Eukaryota; kingdom Metazoa; phylum Arthropoda; class Malacostraca; order Decapoda; family Nephropidae; genus Homarus; species Homarus americanus. Next base: position 1,650,127 of record NW_024749657.1, on the reverse strand, counting down.
GGAGGAAGACTAATGGGATATTCCTCTCTTTTAAATTACTTAAAGTCACTGTGTTTATCTTACTCTGCTTAATTACATACTATTATTATTATTAAACCCCCATCGTTACACTTGGGATCAAAATAACAAATGAGTATCGTTTCTTCCCTTCTGGGCAGACTAATCTAAACCTCGTGTAAGACGCCTGGGTAAGTTTTTGGTTCATATTGTTTTTTGTTTTTAAACGATTTTATGAGGACAAAGGTCAATTATTTGTTCAATACATATTTTTTTCATGTAGTGCTCAGCCAATTAATTTTAGGTTTGGTTAGCGTCAGGGTGTTTATTCATGGGGTGAAATAAGCTGGGATGCCTACTCTTCGTTTGATCTCTCAGAAACCCTTTCGTTAAACTCTTAAAGACTTTTTGGATTTACTTTCAATGACCAAAATTAACAAATGAGAACTTGGTGTTGTGTGTACTCGAGGGTGTTGTGTGTACTCCAGGGTGTTGTGTGTACTCCAGGGTGTTGCGTGTACTCCAGGAATGGTCAGGTTTCCCCCTGTAGGGTGGTCGCACTAAATCGTGGCCCAAATTTCTCAAAACTTGTGCGTCGAAGTTTTCCCCATTATGACGTTAAATATACACTAATATTGTACTCTGACCTAGCGTGTTTTCTTATCCCAGTTAGAAGACTAATTGATATAAGATGAATTAAAGGACACTGATCAGTCAATGTCAGTTTTCTTTGAATTACTGTCACCATTCTCCATCTTATGGGAAACAAATGCTCTCATTTTCTGTTACCATTTTCTATAGGAAATATTCTGTGTAGGACTCTGGCAAGTGTCAGGTGAGTGGAAGTCCTCGGCAAGACAACACGTACGCTACTGCTTGTCGTTCTCTAAGTCAACTTACACAAGGTGACCGTGCTTGTTCTCTACCCTGAAACTTGGTTGGTTTCTCCCGCACCGCGCTACGATGCGTTGACGGTGTACTAGTGAGGGAGATTGGCGCCAGAGATTACAATATGCTAGGCTGTAGCAGGACCAGACTTTCTGAAAGATTAGTGACTTTCCAGAAACATTCATCTGGATAAACAACGTTACCTCAGGTGGAAAAGTTATAATTCTTTAAGTATTAATATTGAACAAAGAATGTGGTGAATTTCCTTTAATATGCGAGAGGATGAAATATTATCATAATTCAGGTCATTTTACACCAAAAGCTTTAATTATCTTGTAACTGAGGTGACAAGGCCCTCTACATCAGTGAACCAGATGAGTGAAACAACCCATCAGCGAGTAGACAAACCTTCCAGTTATAACCTGTAATCAATAATATTACCCCATCGACCACTATCTTGTCCCCTCCACCTTCCTTCACCCTCTCAACACATTCCTCCTACCTCCACTACCCTTCTCCTACCACCACCTCCCCCCTCCTTCCTCAACTACTCCCTCCTTCCCGCACCACCCTCCCCCCCCCACCACCCTCCTCCTACCTCCACCACCCTCTCCTACCTCCACCTCCCCCCTCCTTCCTCAACTACTCCCTCCTTCCCGCACCACCCTCCCCCCCCCACCACCCTCCTCCTACCTCCACCACCCTCGTCCTACCTCCACCACCCTCCCTCTCCCGGAGCAGTATTCCTCAGGTAGTGACGTCACATGTAAACAAACGCTATGGTTGCTCGTAGAAGCCGCTTCAGTGCAGTGTAACAGGTGTTGTGGAGGTGAGGCCTGCCCGCCCATGTAAATGCACTGTACCAGAGCAACGTGAATAGCCTCTATAATACGACCAATGTAGAATTAAAGTGTGTAAGAGATATTTGTACGGTATACGAGACTGCTGGTGGCGGTTATAAGGTCCTGTCTGTGATGACCGCTATATCGCTAACTAGCCGTCAGTAAGTCGCTAAAGAAAGTGACTCACGTATAGTATAACTCACAATAACTCCTCCCACTGTGATATAAATTATTTATTAACTCAGTACTGGAATCATATAAAAATGAATAATAAATCTTCATTTGTGGGGTTCAAAGGTACTGTGTGTGTGTGTGTGTGTGTATACCTGCACAGACACTTAAGATATATCCTGCAACCTTGTACTCCTAAAATGTCTCAATAGTTAATTTAAACAATCAAAATACAGTGGCCCTCCATCAAATAGACCAGACCAAGTAGATGGAGGTTCCAGTGTAATAATCTAAACAGAATGACACTACATTGGGTTAACAGCTTAATTAAGGTTTAGAGCACAGCTGTGGTGCCAACTATGAGTAAAATGTAGGACCATTGTCATTTGTGGTAGAGTCAACCCTTCTTAAGCATGTTTTTGTCATTTAACAATTAACCTAACCTTATCTAAATTGACCTAACTGGATCTAACGTAACATAAACGTAATTTAACATAATTTAATGTAACGTAGCCTAACTACATAAAGTAACATAATCTAAACCTAACAATGTAACGTAACGTAACCTAACATAACAAAGTAACGTAACGTAACCTAATCTATTGTAGTTTAACTTAATCTAAACCATATTAAGCAGTCAGACTTATAAAATAAATTAATATCATATTAAGTTCCGCTGATGTTATTTAAATACTATTGGATTTAATTAACTATATCTGTCTAAATATAGTTTATAAATAATACGGGTTATTAGTAAGCGATAAATGAATAAAGTATTATAAAAGTCGGTGTTATTATTTGACTTACCATCATTACCACCACCACCACCGCAGTTCCGCTCACCCATTGTGGCGAGTCGTTATGTTTCATAAGGCGTTGGTTCTTGTCATCAATAACTAAGGTAAGTCCTATATTATCTTTATTTCTCTTCTCACGGCCAGTTCAGCCACATGTTCACACTATACTGTCCAGTACAACCACACGTACACACTATACTGTCCAGTACAACCACACGTTCACACTATACTGTCCAGTACAACCACACGTTCACACTATACTGTCCGCAGGGAAACTTGAGCTGGACAACTGTGACCCGTATACATATATATGTAGAACATACTAATTATATTACTCAGAACAGTTACGTAAAAGAACGACTTGCTTCATTTAATTCACCAAAGTATGTCATTTCCTTTAGTTACGTCATGTGTTTTGAGGGGTGTGAGTCATTGTATACTGGTTATCCCCGCTTGGGAAGTGCTGCTTCGAAACGCTATGGCCCTGTATCCTGGTGCATTAAAAATATACACCTCAAATGGTAGAAAATAATCTGTTTTTCACCTCAGCTGTAGATTATCCTCAAAGCTGAACTACAGTAACTACTTGATGAATTAAAACACACCACAATGACCTCGGCAGGAAGGGAGGGAAGGAGGGAGTGTAAACTGTCTCTCATAAAACTAAAACTAAAAATAAAAAAGTAATGTGGTTGTGGACAAAAAATCGCACACTTTTAACCGCCACCTCTATGCTACGATGCCGGTCTCCTACCCTTACCCTCCCATACACCACCTCCCGCCTTCCGCACTTGAAAAACGACTGGAAGCAAGCCGAAACTTGCGCTTCTGCCCCCGAGGTTTCACGTGGCCATGACCCTGCCGTGGGAACAAACCAGGGTGGTACAGCTTTACCGGTCCAAAGGCACCCCCCCCCCGCACCCCCCAAGAAACTAACCTCTTTGTCCTGAAGAAGTTATTTGACTCCTCAGGGATAAATGGGGTCACGAAGGTCGTCCACAGACCGGTGGCCTCACGATCACCTCCGAATGGGGACAGGCCAGGCAAGTGGCGGATATCGACTTCATTAACGACGTCTGAATTATAATTGAAGTCCATGAAGAGGACTATCTGGTGATGGGGGTGATCTCCCACGACGAAAGTGAACATCTAGAACAAGACGACCTAACCGAACTACTCGGTAACCAGCTCCATGTTATCAAGAAGCTGACCAGTATAGCGGCCCTGGTCGGCTACCTCAAGATCCTACCCAAAGAAGTAAGACTGGGATGGGAAACCATCCATGTCCCAGCAAGACAAAGAAAAGTGCAGCTTGTGACGGCCTACACTCCTCCGACCGGGAGTGTTCAAAGTGGGGGGAGGAGTGTAGGATAGCCATGCTACGATATGATAAAAAACTGAGCCTTAGGAAAGCTATCCTTAAAGTTAAGAAACAAGAGGAAGAAGAACAGAAGAAACAAGACAACAAAGGAGTAGAAGAACAGAAGAAACAAGAGGACAAAGGAGTAGAAGAACAGAAGAAACATGAAGACGAAGAAAACAAGGAAGTGATAAAACAAGAAGACCAATATTTTTCTTTTAGCAACAAGATAAAATGTGGACCGTCCCAAAGAAGAAGAAGAACAAAAGGAAGAGAACGAGAACTTAAGAACAACAAGACTACAGCCGTAATGATCTGTGATGTTGACGGCCAGCAAAACAAAACAACCAATCAACCGACCGCTTTCCCTGCCTTTCCAATTCTTTTTGTCCACAACTGCACCTTTTAATATATCACTAAAAATAGACACACTCTCTTAAATACAAAAACAATAATATTTAACGATATACAGAATATTAGGTACATTTTAATACATAACAAAAAGTAAATCAACCTAACACCAACTTATTTAAAGACGTTTCCTCTTTCACCCGAACGTCTTACCCTCATTATGTCGCCAAAATATGACAAATAACCCCGTTTTACATGTGGCGTCAGAATACAGTGCCTGGAGGAAGGATATGATCGATGACGGAAAGTGGATCAACACCCACACAACGGAAGTAGTCCCACGGGTGTCATGTAGGTTTATTCTCGGACAAACACGACATAACTCCACGATAAAAATACAATCTCATTTCCTTCACAAACTGATAAAACGTTTGATAACACGTGAAAAATAATTCAGGCGTGAAGAGTGTTTGTGTTATCTGTGGAGGAAAATGGTCGTCGTAAATACTCATATTAATATCATCACAAACACAAATGCCGACTTGGTTTTATGAGAAAATTTAATTTATTTCATCTGATCCTGACCTAACCTAACCTAACGTAATCCATCTTGACCTAACTTCATCTAATCTATCCTGACTTGACCTAACCAAACCTATCAAGAACTAATATAATGTACCTTATTTGTCTTCACTTACTCTGACCTACCCTGACATACCCAGATCTAACTTAACCAAATGTATCTTGACCAAACAGATTAGTAAAACGAAATCCGCAGGTGGTGGGATTTACTTCGGTAAATAATCAGCTTAGGATTATATTAGTTAAGGATGTGTTACCTGGGATAAATACGTATGTACAGGAGGGGCAGGTTGTCATATTAAAAAAAAAAAATTGTATAGATAGTTTTTGTGTGACTGTACAATACTTGTTGAATTAAATAAAACAATTTAACGTAGTCAGATGTATGGGCACAAGAAGCCACAAGTCCAGAAAACTGTGAAGGCAAACTTTTTCGAAGTGAGAATTGTGAACTCTTGGAACAATCTACCAGAGAGTGTTGTGACGGCACCGAGTGTGAGCTCTTTCAAGACCAGACTTGACCAACACTGGAGCAGGTTTAGATACATTCAGGAGCCGGTGCATGCCCAGTACTTGCCAACAGTGCGTAACAGAGACGTGACCGATCGCTCAAGCGGCTAACGAGCCGATTAGTGGCGAAGAGGATAAAAGTGAAAAAAAATGTAAAAGTAGAAAGTCTCCGATCCACGCTAGGATATTTCCCCGAATCCCGTATCCTTCCAATTTAATTTTCAGCCTTTCATGGGGTACACTGTCGAAAACCTTGGCAAAATCTAAGTACATATTAAAGATATTACCACCCTGTTCAAGAATTTGAGTCCAGATATCCAGTACCGTGAGTAATTGTGTTAAGCAGGAGCGTCCGGCATAAAACCGTTTGGCAATCTTTTACAAGGTTGTTTCGTAGTAGATGTTCCATCATGGCATCTCTTATGATACTTTCAAGTACTTTACACACTATGCTGGTCAGGCTCACGGGTCTATAGTTATTCATGGGGTGACGATCGCCCTTCTTGAATATAGGACTCACATAAGCCATTTTCCAGTTATCAGGGACCTTTTGCTCATCCACGCATTTGCAGAACAAGATCTTAAGAGGCTCCGGACGCTCGGTGCGCAGCTCTCTTAACACTGGGATGTACCATATCAGGGTCAGGACTCTTGTGAATCTGTAGTTTTGACAGTTTATTTCTTATAATCTCTTCTGAGAAAACAATGTGGGTCAGCACGTCAGTCCTTGTCCTCATCGACTCCTCCCTCTGTTTCAAAGACAGTGTTAACAAAACTGACAAACGCTTAAGCCACCAAAAGGGTTCCCAGAGGTGATACGATATTCACTTGAAAGATGTTATATACAGGTAGCACAGGTTAATTCTCTCTCTTCGATATATTGATCTATAAACTTTAACCCGTTAGGAAGAATATCGTGAATAAGGAATACAAGATTGAACTCTGATTTAATATATTCTGAAATACATGTAAGATGACAGAAAGTGTTTAACCATTTCTCTATAAACTGAGTGAATGCCTTAAGGTAAAAAAGTATAAATCTGATTAATAGTACGTTAACTACTACACCCCCCACTATAATAAAAAATAATAATGATAATAATAATAAGCAGTAGCGGAGAGAAGTAGTGAGCAGAAGGGAACGACAACTAACAACATGTTTCGGTATCGTCCAGTTGGGTATCGTCTAATAGGGTATCGTCCAGTTAGATATCGTCACAACCACCACTTATCAGCTTACTAGTCGTTCAAGTTTGTTGTTTGTTTCTTTGTTATGACTTTTATCTGTCCAGTGTTAGTACGGGAGAAAACTGGAGTACCTGGAGGAAACTGGCGGTGTTTGGTCGTGTCATACAGGATAAAACCTTTCTCACATCTGACCAGGGGATTTGAACCTGGGATGCGGTAGTGAGAAATTAGTTGGGAGGCATTCTCAACGTGCTTAGTCACCCGCTCACCGAGAACTGTGAATCCAGACTGAATCGGAACATGTGTGCAGTCGGTAGAGATAGGGGATAATTTATTTTGGCAAGTGGTAACTGTGGACTGTGGATTGAGGTGGTTACGGGAAGAGTTGGGGGGAAGAGTGTGCTGCTGCAGTTGTCATGTATTGCTAAATTAAGCAATCTTTGCATTCATTGCTGATGGAAGTATTGAAAGAGGTGATTAAGATTTAGTAATATAGGTCAGAATTTATATTAAAACTATAGGATGAACGTAAATTTAAGTCTCTATGATAAGTCTAAACGGCCAAAGGGAGTTAGTGGTACAGCTGCAACGTTTCCTGGCCTTGTTGGCAGTCAACCACTCACTGTACACACACACACACACACACACCTGGCGCACTCCGACACGACTGTAGAGAATATTTATTATACAGTAAGCCCGTATGGTGTTGGTGGACAGGTGTGGGTTGGTAGTGGATGTTGGTGGACAGGTGTGGGTTGGTAGTGGGTGTTGGTGGATGTTGGTGGATAGGTGTGGGTTGGTAGTGGATGTTGGTGGACAGGTGTGGGTTGATAGTGGATGTTGGTGGACAGGTGTGGGTTGATAGTGGGTTTGTAGTGGGTTAATTTTAAATTTTGTCACGTACAGCAGCTACTTTATTGTGCACCCAATATTAATCCTGTAAGCTGAACCACAAAAAGGATTACAGATCGGGATCACAAAGGGTGAACCTCCAGTGATCAGTATGGAAGAGAATATTGCAAAATAATTCAAATACAATGTTTGTTTAGTTCTGTATATAATTATAGAGGTTGAGTTATTCACACCTGCGTTGGTATATATAGGTGTTGTAGAGGGTGTGTTTGTGGGTGTATTAATATATGCAAGTAAGAAACACACTCCTCTAGTACACTAGTACCACCAGGAGGGACAGCACCCCTACCCCATGACTGGCCTGCTGCCACTTCTCAGAGATGTACAGTACAGCCTCTCTGGTCACCTCTCTTTAACTCTTCATCGACCAACTCCATCTGTTACATCCTGACCCTTAAATAAACATCTCATCAGAAGTATGTGAAGAAAAAGTGACATTATTGTGACAGCAGGTGAAGGTAGATACTGTACACGAGGGGCTGTCTCACTCACCAGACTACGGGTTGAGGATGTATTGGCTGTTCTTGTAGTTCCCAAGGCAGAGAGCGTCCGCGTTACTCCGTTCACCACACACACACACACCACCACTAAACTCGCGAGATAGAGCAACCGCTGCCTGCATGCAACACGGTCGACTTAGATCACACACTTACACCCTTGACTTACTTGTTGAAGGATATGACTTCATCTCTATTTATTTATTCGTTCTCACAGTCTCAACGCTGCTTAAGGATTCACTGGGAGGTGAAATCATCCCCTCTAGTATACCCACCTAGCCTTATAGTGTGTGTCTCGTTATACAGTCTATGTTCCGCGTCTTGCTGAGTATACGTTGTGAATAGGTGAGGATAGGTTAGGTTACGTTAGGTTAGGTTAGGACATCACTATAGTGGGCACAAGTTTGGACCGGTGATGTAAGTCAGTAAAGGTGAAGGATTTTGTAATATTTCGGGTGATGATGAAACACGCTTTTGTTGAAGTGGACGGGGGCGGGGGGGGGGCTGAGTCATGCATACTTAAGGAGGAATGAAGGCGTCGCCAAGATGGTTCATTTCATCTCTCTCATTGCCAGTGGTAGTAAGATCGAATGTATATACGAAAACGAAGTTAAAAATAATCGGTATAATTTTCAATGCACTGTACAATCATTATCATCATTATTTTCATCATCATCATTATTCATTTTCATCTTTATTGTCATCATTATCCTTATAATCATCATCATTCTTTTACGGTAAGTTTTCTTGCTACTTTGTTGTTGTAGTACCGTAGCAGTATTAGAAGAGGTCAATCACCGAGACTCATGGGAGGAACAGGATTGACTAATACAGTGGAGGTTGCCGCCACAGAACATCTCAACTGTGTCAAGCTCACAGCAGCCCTCACTGAGCACATAATACCTCAGAATGCAGCAAGTCAGGTGGATACCAACGAATTAAACAAGATTCGACGGCCCATTACGACAGAACGGCAGTACAACTAATGATGCAACTGTCAGAAAACTTGAAAAAAGTAGCTATAGCGCAGGAGGTGGGCGCCTCGAACGGGCCAACAACGTTACCAATAAGGGCAAAAGGCTTCAACCTTAATAAACAAGAATTTACAGATGCCATTGCTCTAAGTGGTTGATCATTGGAAGGTTTGCCCCCCCCCCCCAATGCATGAGGCATGACAAACTAAGGAATCTCACAACAAATATGTTGAAGGAAACCTGCCATGACGTCAAGGTGGAACCAACCCTCCTTCCAATGGACGGTGAGAACCTTCATCACAGGGCTTCCAACACATCCAACGAAGCCTGTGTGGATGTCAGTGCTCGAGCATTCTGGACACGGACAGCGAGCCTTCTTTGATATCAGGATTTTCGTCCCCCTAGCTGCATGTTACCGTAACCTACAGCTCTCGAGGCTGCACCCAAGAGGAACGAGAATGACAAGAACAGGGCGTAAACTAAGAGAATTCAGAATGTGGATCAAAGCAGCTTCTCTCCTCTGGTGTTCACAACCTCTGGCGGATGGGATCAAGTGCAAGATGATTCTAGGCAAGATTGGCCGAGATGTTATCTTAACAGAAACAGCAGCCTAGAGGCTACCATGCAAGCTGGTTGTGTTGTCGCCTGTCCTATCTGTTTAGGTCTGTATTGCTTTGCCTCAGGGGAACGGTCGCATATATTGACTATGAGGCAAAAGTCACTGAATGCTGCATAGATCTGCTGCTCAACTAACTCAACACAGCTAGGGTAGCTACTTTTGTATTAGGATATTTAATTTTAAGGTAATAAAATGGTGGCGAAGGTGTGGCTATTAGGGGAGGATGGAGGCCACGTTTAATTTAAAAAAAAATAGTAGTAGTAGAAGTAGTAGCAGGGGGTGAGTCATAGGCTTTAGAATGTACACATAACCGCATGCGGGTAACCACAACCCACAACCGCATTTGGTAAAGGCTAATTCACCTTGGCTCGTCTGACTATTGTGGTGTGTGTGAGTTGTGTGAGTCATCGTCATGCACCCACGGTTAGGCCAGGGTACTGAGGACACACGCACTAAGATACACACAATAAATTTAAATGTTTCAAGACGCTTAATTAATTTTTAGCATAAAAAACTAGACGAGCAAATTTACTCAAACTTTGTGAGGGCGAGTGATAAAAGAAATAATACCAGGGACAATTAATGGTCCATATAATGTTGGCAGCTTACTACACCTCTGAGAGTAATTTGTACGAAGTGGTTATTTAGCCTAGAATTCTCGGCAGGGCAGTCTGGAGGCTGCTTTCTGGTATGCTTCCACTACAACGATTGTTATAAAGATTATTTGAACTTAGGAAACGCCTTAGGGTGCCCTACCTCCTTCCCTCACTTCTACATTAGATCTCAATGTTCCATTATTATTAAGGGTCAGGGTGAGGGCGTGACTTTTAAATAACAAACTAACTGAGGGATCGTTAGAGGATCCCTAACTCTGTCTTTATTATGCAACAAACCTGCACAAATAAACGATAGGAACAAATACCACGACAATTTAATAGTCCTGGAAGTTTTCTCTTTAACATTTATACACCTGTCAAGTTCAAGTTGTCAGTATAAAACAACTAACTTTCTTGCCGCCCTTTTCCCATGTATTGTCTATAAGGATTCCATTAACACTTATGTTGGTATTATGACTTACAAAAAACAAAAATATACGGTGCATATTTGCATTATAAAGAGGCGCATAGGATGAAGGAGTTATGACAGTGGCTGGCGACCTAACGATGGCATATACATGACGTCACGTACCCCCCCACTCCCCTATATAAAAGTGTCTAACAGACTTCGTAAAGATGCTTATAAATTAGCCCGGCAGGGAATTCCCAGCTAGGCTAATTTATAACATGTCAAGTACAATAATTAAAGCTTCACGTACCTGAGGCGCAGCGGGACTGATCGTGTTGGTTCCCTCCAGGAAAATAATAATTCTATTTTTTGTATGAAAATTTTCAAAATGAACTGACCAGCGCACTGTCTAATTTCAACGTTAATATGTATGGGTTTCACTAAATACAGAACACTTGCAATATTTTCTGTTAACGAAAAGTTCTTGGAAGAATACTCTTAAAACGTAGTTGCTGTCTTACGTGCTGCGACCAAAGTGACACTCTCGGTTGGCAACCCTGCATTATCAAGGCGGCACACACCCCCTCCACCCCAACACACACACACACACAGGCAAACAACATTCACTCTATCTCTCGTTCTTTTATTTTAAGTTGTTTACACGGGGATCATTGACAAAGGTTTAAAGCCACAGTTAAATAAACAAAAACTATCTTATCTTAAAACCATTACCCAGGGTTGTTACAATAAATAATCATACTTAGTTAAGGACACTGGCCATGAAGGTCCTATGACGCTGACTGTCTCCAGACACTGGATGTTGTATCGGCTTAACTAACTCAGCCAGGTTATATAATTTTGTATTAGGAAAGTCAGGCAATAAAATGGTATGGCTTGAAGAAGTAGGTAGTAGGCAGCTACCAAACAGGGAGGTACTACCGCCTGGGAAGATATTTGAAGCATAATGTGTTGTCTAATGGTAGACCCTGCTGCTGTATGTGACCAAGTCCCAGGTTGCTGATCTGACTTTCTGCCTCATTTACACACAATTGCAGGGTCTCAATTGTTTCTCTTACTATTGACAACACAACATACATACTGTACATTGTTTCTCACTCTTGATTTATTTTTTTCGTTTTCTTGTATTTATTTATGGTTATTATTATTTGTAGTATTTTTATTTTTAGTATTTTATTATTTTTTTAATGATTATTATTATTATATTTTCGCCCCCCAGGCCCCGATGTGGGTGAGTGACCTATGCCCGGGTGGGCTAATACCAGTAAAAAAAAGAAAAAAAAAGCAGGAAATGTTGCCGCTATGACACCATATTGTTGCAGGTGTTTGTATTCCGAGTCATACACACACACACACACACACACACACACACACACACACACACCAATGTATGTAATAAGTTATTTATCTCCAATGTATATTTTCAGCCTTCGAGCTGCAGAACTTTTTCAATAAACCGTTATTATTATTATTATTATTATTATTATTATTATTATTATTATTACTATTATTATTATTACACACAATGATAATGACAATACCTGAACAGCTCTGTGGTATATTCTCTTCCTCCTGTCTGTGCCTATACAGCGGATGTCTACCAGGCTTAAGACACTTCAAAGGGGTTGTGGAGACATACACCTTTCTGCTACTGGATGCTGCTATCTTGAAGCAATGAGGAAGCATTTGGCTCATATTATTGTTTATATGCAATAATATAAGCCGTGTAGGATATATGACAAAAACAACAAAGAAAATAACTAGAAAATGTCCGCACAGCATTCAGAAATCACGTGACATCCAGGGCAGGGAGACTGATGTTGTGTCGTGAATTATTTTGTTATGTTTAAACCTACATGCATGCTAGTTGAATTTATGAGGGCTTGAGTTGACATAGGTTTGGTTGACAGGGGTTGAATTGACAGGAGATGAAGTTGACAGGGGTTGGGTTGATAGGGGGTTAGGTTGACGGATTTGAGTTGACAAGGGGTTGAGTTGACAGGGGGTTGAGTTGACAGGGGGTTGCGTTAGGGTGGCCATTTCCAAATTTCCAAAAAGGACATTTTATTTTTTTTTGCGACATCTATTTTTTAACCTCAATTAGGCATGTTTAATGATGAGTTGAAAATATATAAAAGTTGTATAAAATAAACAAAATATACTTAGAAGAATTGTTGACTTGTCAAATATTACTATAATGTGATGAATGCTATTTTGTGGCCATTTTTCTAAAATTTCAATTTTTTTAAACGCACTGTATATATTACATACATGCATTTTTACACTATAAATACAGAACTGATAGAAATTATATTCATTTTTACTCCTGCTGAAACGGCATATGCTAACCAGATTGAAGCAAGAACAACAAAGTCAACCACTCTCCACTGCGGCCTCAGACAGACTGACCATCTCGGACGCGTTGACAATGTCCGAGATGGTCAGGTTGTAACATGTCAACTTGACATATTACAACTTGACTTGGAGTGTCGTACACTGCGGCTCATTAGCAGTGATGACAACAGCAACTACATATAATAAAAATAAGTTAACGGTTAATATGGCCTTTGGGGCGCCGGTGGGTAGAGCGGTACCGCTCTTGCCTCCGAGATGTCACGGGTTCGATTCCCGGGCCAGTGGAAAGTTGTTCGGACACACTTCCCAGCCTCCCTTGGTCCCTGTTCACCTAGCAGCAAAGTAGGTACCTGCTGTAAATCGAAAGTTGCGAGTTCGTATTCAGGGAAAGTTGTCGGAGCTTCCAATAACTTGCTTAGACATAAACCATTGACTCTTCAGGCTTCTACACCCTTAACTCATGAGACATAAGACAAGCATGAACTTAGCATGCTTCCCTGTTGGGCGCTGTAAACGCTTCTGAGCTTCACCTTACACATGGGGGTGCCTAATAATAAAAAAAAGAAAAAAATTATGTCCTTCAGTTCCCGCTGTTTTTAGTACACCTGAGGTAATTTATATAATTATTTTTAGTCAGACAACAAAAAGGAGGACAATTTAACGTCCGGCTCGAGGTAGCGCGGGACGGAGGACAGAGTGCTCAAACGCCGGACTGTGCGGCCATCCTAGACCGTTGAGTTGACAGGGGGTTGAGTTGACAAGGGGTTGAGTTGACAAGGGGTTGAGCGATGTGGGGTTGAGTTGACAGGGGTTGAGTTGACAAGGGGTTGAGTTGACAGGGGTTGAATTGACAAGGGGTTGAGTTGACAAGGGGCTGAGTTGACAAGGGCGGAAAGGACAAGGGGTTGGAGTTGACAGGGGTTGAGTTGACAAGGGCGAGCTGAGGGGGTTGAGTTGGACAGGGGGTTGGAGTTGGACAGGGGTTGAGTTGACAGGGGGTTGAGTTGACAGGGGTTGAGCTGGACAAGGGGTTGAGTTGACAGGGGGGTTGAGCGACAGGGGGGTTGAGCTGACAAGGGGTTGAGTTGACAGGGGTTGAGTTGACAAGGGGTTGAGTTGGGACAAGGCTGAGCTATGACAGGGGATTGAGTTGACAGGGGTTGAGCTGACAAGGGCTGAGTTGGACAGGGGCGCTGGACAGGGGGATGAGCTGGGGGGTTGAGTTGACAGGGGTTGAGCTGACAGGGGCTGAGCTGATTGGGCGTTGAGTTGACAGGGGCTGAGCTGACAGGGGTTGAGCGACAGGGGCTGAGTTGACAGCTGGCGCTGACAGGGGGTTGAGTTGACAAGGGGTTCAGTTGACAGGGGATTGAGTTGACAGGGGGTTGAGTTGACAAGGGGTTGAGTTGACAAGGGGTTGAGTTGACAGGGGGATGAGTTGACAGGGACCTGCTACGTGTGCTATTTCCTCTCGTCTCTGGGTGCAGCCATTAGCTTCACCGTCACGGGAGATGACCAGGAATGAGTCCCTTCCTCTTTGGGTCCGTGTGTCCGCGTCCAGGAGTTGTCATCGTGGCAACTACAATGAGATATTTTATTGTATTTTCCCTCTGCGCCACTTCTCAGTTCACTCGTCGGTCGGTCTGTTACTGTTAGCAGATATTGGTCAGGCACGAACTCTAGACTGTGACTAACTCTAGACTGTGACTGAACGTGTGAGTGTTGGTTATGTCTGGTCTTACAGTCGGTGCCAACACAACAGTCTATGGCAGATTATTCCAACAATTCACAACAATTAACCCAATGAAGTTAACTCTGACAGTTTGCAATATTAATACCTAATTCTTTAACTTGAGGTTGTGGCCTATGATGTATCTTTGCTAATTTGATCAGTGATAACTAGTAATCATAATTATCTATCACATATCAGTGCTCGGCGTTGCGTCCCTTAGTTTGCTGTGACGGGGCTGTCACCTTGTCCACATTCCATGACGTATCAGACAGGATATTGTTCCAGAAGGCGCCGCCTGCTTTATATAACTAAATCACTTGTACTAATTATTTTATTTTTTTCTGTAACATTTATTTCCCAAGAAAAAAAAAATACTTTACCGAAGAGGAACCTTCAGCTAGGTTGTGTAGGGCAGTGAAGGTTATATTGGTATATATTTCCGAACAATGCTTTTAACTTTACCGTTAAGTCATCCTGGTACATGAATACTAAAGTACAACAAAATTATTCACTATCTGTTGCTTCGTGTCTGTACCCTTGAGAGGTTACTCTGTCTCGAGGCTGCAGACGGGCGGGGTTTTATAGTGTTTTAAGAGGATCCACAGACAGCACAGGAAGTTCTGGGATGCCATGGTACAGACGATGGTGCAAAAACACAATTCTCCGTGTCATATTAAGCTGTGGTTCTACCTGTGGGTAATTACCCACATTTCGGGTATTTTGAGGTATTTTTTAATTTTTTATTTTTTATTTTTTTTTACGGAGATTAGTCCACCCAACACAGGTCACTGATCCACATCGGGGCCTGGGGAGCAAAAATCTACTACCACTACTACTACTAATAATAATAATAATTAATAAAACAAAATAAAATAAAAAATAAATAAAAATAATACAAATAATAACCAAAAATAAATACAAAAACCAAAAAAATAAATCAAGAGTGAGAAACGATATACATTATGTATGTTGTGTTGTCAATAGTATAATGAGTCAAAACTCGTATAGAAGATATAATTATAGGTCGAATATTTAGTTGTAGGAATGTAAAGTGAGGAAGGTTGGTAGCGTGGCCGATTAATTATTTATCTGTATATACGTTCTTAGGGGAAATCTTCTCTAAACACCACTTCAATACAACTATATATTAATTAACTCAATGGCATGGACACATTACTCAAACATAATATCGAAGTTACTAGAACATTATATTTACATTACTAGACACTGACTCCCGGACACAAACATGAAACGGATACACTTCCCACCGTAAGAAACTCACCTTATGGATAGCTCTGACAATGACTTCCGTGTGACCTGAGGGAGGCCCAGTGGGTGCTCCTGGACCCTGCTAGCTGGAGACGCGGTGTGGGGTTGTGAAGTATCCCTCCCGACCCAGACTCATCCTCCGAATATGAGGGCTAACATCCACACTTCAGGATGCAGGCCGTCCTGTGACATTCCTATAGATACCCAGTCATGTCGGTATCTTGGGGAATGAGGCAGCAGATGGCCTTGCCAAGACTGGCTGCAACAAGGCCACACCTGACTACGTTGTTCCTCGAACACTTTTACAGCTTAGGACCCAAATTCGCCGCAAACAGAGAGAAGCCCTGGAAGCAGCCATCCCCCTGGACTCCCCGCCCACCTGGTACGATGTCCTCCGTAAACTTCCTGACCTCTCGTACATCTCCGGGAAAGGGTCGCGGAAAGGGGACGTGATTGCTGCCCGTATCATCATTGGGTATGACTTTGCTTGGGAAGATTGGTATCCCCGCATCCCCTGAGCAACGCTCTTGTGCATTATGCAGAAGACTCGACAGCAGCACCCTTATCCACTACCTCCTAAGATGTCCCCACACACAACGCCTCCGTGACGCCTGCTGGACCACCACTCCACGACCCCCTGACGGAGACACGATGATCCTCCCCATACTGGCCAGATATTATATAAATAATATTGATAATGTGTTAAAGGAATATCCTTCCTTCCTTAGGCTTTAGTAGCACCTTTACAATATTTATACTGTATATACTTGTGACACTTGCCAGATGCTTCTGGTGTTATTGTACAGGGGTACCTAGTGACAGCACTAGGATCCTGGCTCCTCTATCAAGGATTAAACCATTGAAATTGAAAATTGAATTCTGGTCAGATGTCGTGCTGCTCAACCCAGTTTCTTGGAGGCTGGACTGGGTGCTAGAGACCCGAAGAAGCCAGCAATTGAAATTAAGCTGAAAATTTCTTTGAAAACTAAGACAATGATTATCGTTTATCTTTATACACAACTTTTGTTGTGTCTGTTTGTGTTAAGTTATTTGAGAACGGTTGGGACTTCCCGACCGTGGTAGTTGGTGAACGGCGATATTGTGTATTAGCGTCTGTGCGTGTGTAATGATAATAATGAAAATGATGATAATAATAATAATAATAATAATAATAATAATAATAATAATAATAATAATAATAATAATAATAATAATAATAATAACAATAACAATAATAATAATAATAATACAGGTAATAATTATCATAAAGAGTGAACATATAAAAAACTGGTGACCTTCCCAGTGGTTATGAGGTAGTCAGTGTGTGTGTGTGTGTGTGTGTGTGTGTGTGTGTGTGTGTGTGTGTGTGTGTGTGTCCCGAGGTTTACGTTATGGGTTTTCCGAGTTTCTAATATACGGACGTGGTGTGTTGTCTCAAACTTTAAGTACAGTAAAAGCTTCCCTTTAAAATAATAATAATAATAATAATAACGAGTCCCCCCGAAAAACAGTACAGGGTGTCCCCAAAACTTCGTACTCATATAGTAAACTGATGTACAGGGTGTCCCAAAAATTCAGCACGGAAGGGATTAGATGTTAGAATTAATATACCATTATAGTATGTACTGTATGTTAATCACACACAAACACACACACACACACTTAAGTCGTTTGAAAGAAAGACAAAATTCATTCGTTAACCCAAGACTGAAGGTTCAATACAAACAAATGGGTCACCTGAAGATTAACCTACCCACCACTATAAAACGTCACCATATACGTTTTCTGGAGCCTCAACACAAAAAACGTCACCATATACGTTTTCTGGAGCCCCAACACAAAGAAAACGTCACCATATACGTTTTCTGGAGCCTCAACAAAAAAACGTCACCATATACGTTTTCTGGAGCCTCAACAAAAAAAACGTCACCATATACGTTTTCTGGCGCCCATAGACCGGAAATATACAAAGGCTTTCGTCAAGAACGCAAAAAAAACTGTGCCTCGCCTTGACTACACCCTTCCTGTAGGCGTGACGTCATTCTTGAGTATAAACACAGGCATTCTGGGAGTGGTGAGTGTGCGGACACAGAGTGAGTGGGAGTGAGGAATGAGGAGACATGAGAGTGAGTGGGAGTGAGGAATGAGGAGACATGAGTGAGTGGGAGTGAGGAATATGAGGAGACATAAGAGTGAGTGGGAGTGAGGAATGAGGAGACATGAGAGTGAGTGAGGAATATGAGGGGACATAAGAGTGAGTGAGGAATATGAGGGGACATAAGAGTGAGTGAGGAATATGAGGAGACATGGGAGTGAGTTGGAGGAATGCAGGCGTCGTATGATGTGCGTAATAATACTTATAAAACAAATGAAAAGATCTGGGTGAATTGAGCTGCCTCAGCGAACGCCTGTATGTGGAGAGAGAGAGAGAGAGAGAGAGAGAGAGAGAGAGAAACATGCTGGTAGCTCTACTTTAGTACAACGCCCAGAGCTGTTACGGCAATGTGATCCCCTCCTCCTTCTTCTCCTCCTCCTTCTTCTGCTCTTCATCCTCCTCCTTCTCCTCCTCCTTCTTCTCCTCCTCCTCCTCCGGTCCCTCCCCCTCATCCTTCTTAGGTTAGGTTAGGTTACGTTAGGTTAGGTTAGGTTAGGTTAGTTGATGAACCATTTTAATTCCTTGTGAGCATCCGACCTCCCCACAAGAATCTGACCTATTTATATATAGTGTTAATGAATAGTTGCGAATTCGTATTCAGGGAAAGTTGTTGGAGCTCAAATATAACTTGCTTAGACATAAACCATTGACTCTTCAGGCTTCTACGCCCTTAACTCATGAGACATAAGGCAAGCATGAACTAAGCATGCTTCCCTGTTGGGCGCTGTAAACGCTTCTGCGCTTCACCTTACACAAGGATGTAGGGGGGTGCCCAATAAAAAAAGAAAAAGAAAAAAATGAATATGATGTATTTCTTTGTGTATGAACCTCTGTCCTGCGTGGCAGTAAGAAGTGATACCACCCTCAGTGTCAAGACCTGACTGAATTACTCAGAATAGGCAAACTGTACTACAAGCTCTGCCAATAAATTTGTTAAAATGAAAATAAACTCTTCATAACCTTTACTGTACTTTAAGTTACGATTAAATATGCATACTGGCTACTCAATATTTATACTATGTACAGTAACTGCAGCTGCTGGCTTGTATAATTCATCACTAAGAAGAATGGGTCGAGTCGTTTGTCTCCTTCTAATCAAGGAAAATAAATGTGTGTGTTTGTCCGTTCTTAGGTTAGGTTAGGTTAGGTTAGGTTAGGTTAGGCTAGTCTAGGTATTTATTCAGTGAAATTGTCTTACGGGTTTAATAACTATAGTTCATAGACAGTGTAGGTATACAAACAATGTACACATAGACAGTGCAGGTATACAAACAATGAATATAGACAGTGCAGGTATACAAACAATGTACACATAGACAGTGCAGGTATACAAACAATGTACACATAGACAGTGCAGGTATACAAACAATGAATATAGACAGTGCAGGTATACAAACAATGAATATAGACAGTGCAGGTATACAAACAATGTACACATAGACAGTGCAGGTATACAAACAATGTACATAGACAGTACAGGTATACAAACAATGTACATAGACAGTGCAGGTATACAAACAATGTACACATAGACAGTGCAGGTATACAAACAATGTACATAGACAGTGTAGGTATACAAACAATGAATATAGACAGTGTAGGTATACAAACAATGTACACATAGACAGTGCAGGTATACAAACAATGAATATAGACAGTGCAGGTATACAAACAATGAATATAGACAGTGCAGGTATACAAACAATGTACACATAGACAGTGCAGGTATACAAACAATGTACACATAGACAGTGCAGGTATACAAACAATGTACATAGACCAGTGCAGGTATACAAACAATGTACACATAGACAGTACGTATACAAACAATGTGACAGTGCAGGTATAAAAACAATATACATAGACAGTGCAGGTATACAAACAATATACAGAGACAGTACAGGTATACAAACAATATACAGAGACAGTGCAGGTATACAAACAATATACAGAGACAGTGCAGGTATACAAACAATATACAGAGACAGTACAGGTATACCAACAATATACATAGACAGTGCAGGTATACAAACAACATACATAGACAGCGCAGGTATACAAACAATATACAGAGACAGTGCAGGTATACAAACAATATACAGAGACAGTGCAGGTATACAAACAATATACAGAGACAGTACAGGTATACAAACATTATACATAGACAGCACAGGTATACAAACAATATACATAGACAGCACAGGTATACAAACAATATACAGAGACAGTACAGGTATACAAACATTATACATAGACAGTACAGGTATACAAACAATATACATAGACAGCACAGGTATACAAACAATATACATAGACAGTACAGGTATACAAACAATATACAGAGACAGTACAGGTATACAAACACATACATAGACAGTACACGTATACAAACATATATATAGACAGTACAGGTATACAAACATTATACAGCAGACAGTACAGGTATACAAACATTATACATAGACAGTACAGGTATACAAACATTATATATAGACAGCAGGTATAAAATGATTATACATAGACAGTACAGGTATATAAACATTATACATACAGTACAGGTATACAAACATTATACATAGACAGTACAGGTATACAAACATTATACATAGACAGTACAGGTATACAAACATTATACATAGACAGTACAGGTATACAAACATTATACATAGACAGTACAGGTATACAAACATTATACATAGACAGTACACGTATACAAACATTATACATAGACAGTACAAGTATACAAACATTATACATACAGTACAGGTATACAAACATTATACATAGACAGTACAGGTATACAAACATTATACATAGACAGTACAGGTATACAAACATTATACATAGACAGTACAGGTATACAAACAATATACATAGACAATACAGGTATACAAACATTATACATAGACAGTACAGGTATACAAACATTATACATAGACAGTACAGGTATACAAACATTATACATAGACAGTACAGGTATACAAACATTATATACAGATACAGGTATACAAACAATATACATAGACAGTACAGGTATACAAACAATATACATAGACAGTACAGGTATACAAACATTATACATAGACAGTGCAGGTATACAAACATTATACATAGACAGTACAGGTATACAAACAATATACATAGACAGTACAGGTATACAAACAATATACATAGACAGTACAGGTATACAAACAATATACATAGACAGTACAGGTATACAAACAATATACATAGACAGTACAGGTATACAAACAATATACAGAGACAGTACAGGTATACAAACAATATACAGAGACAGTACAGGTATACAAACAATATAAAGAGACAGTTCAGGTATACAAACAATATACATAGACAGCGCAGGTATACAAACAATATACAGAGACAGTGCAGGTATACAAACAACATACATAGACAGCGCAGGTATACAAACAATATACAGAGACAGTGCAGGTATACAAACAATATACAGAGACAGTGCAGGTATACAAACAATATACAGAGACAGTACAGGTATACAAACAATATACATAGACAGTGCAGGTATACAAACAATATACATAGACAGTACAGGTATACAAACAATATACATAGACAGTACAGGTATACAAACAATATACATAGACAGTACAGGTATACAAACAATATACAGAGACAGTACAGGTATACAAACAATATACATAGACAGTGCAGGTATAAAAACAATATACATAGACAGTACAGGTATACAAACAGTGTACATAGACAGTACAGGTATACAAACAATATACATAGACAGTACAGGTATACAAACAATGTACATAGACAGTGCAGGTATACAAACAATATACATAGACAGTACAGGTATACAAACAATATACATAGACAGTACAGGTATACAAACAATGTACATAGACATTACAGGTATACAAACAATGTACATAGACAGTGCAGGTATACAAACAATGTACATAGACAGTGCAGGTATACAAACAATGTACATAGACAGTACAGGTATACAAACAATATACATAGACAGTACAGGTATACAAAACAATATACATAGATAGTACAGGTATACAACAATATGCATAGACAGTACAGGTATACAAACAATGTGCATAGACAGTACCCAGGTATACAAACAATGTATAGACAGGAGTACAGGTGTACCAAAACAATATACACTTAGACAAGTACAGGTATACAAACAATATACATAAACCTTGATACAGGTATAAAAACAATGGACAGAGACAGTGTAGGTATACAAACAATGGACAGAGACAGTACAGGTATACAAACAATGGACAGAGACAGTACAGGTATACAAACAATGAACATAGACAGTGCAGGTATACAAACAATGAACATAGACAGTACAGGTATACAAACAATGGACATAGACAGTGCAGGTATACAAACAATGTACATAGACAGTACAGGTATACAAACAATGTACATAGACAGTACAGGTATACAAACAATATACATAGACAGTACAGGTATACAAACAATATACATAGACAGTACAGGCATACAAACAATGTACATAGACAGTACAGGTATACAAACAATGTACATAGACAGTGCAGGTATACAAACATTGTACATAGACAGTACAGGTATACAAACATTGTACATAGACAGTGCAGGTATACAAACATTGTACATAGACAGTACAGGTATACAAACAATGTACATAGACAGTGCAGGTATACAAACATTGTACATAGACAGTACAGGTATACAAACAATGTACATAGACACTGCAGGTATACAAACAATGTACATAGACAGTACAGGTATACAAACAATGTACATAGACAGTACAGGTATACAAACAATATACATAGACAGTACAGGTATACAAACAATGTACATAGACAGTACAGGTATACAAACAATATACATAGACAGTACAGGTATACAAACAATGTACATAGACAGTGCAGGTATACAAACAATGTACATAGACAGTACAGGTATACAAACAATGTACATAGACAGTGCAGGTATACAAACAATGTACATAGAGAGTACAGGTATACAAAAAATATATTATAGACAGTACAGATATACAAACAATATACATAGACAGTACAGGTATACAAACAATATACATAGACAGTGCAGGTATACAAACAATGTACATAGACAGTACAGGTATACAAACAATATACATAGACAGTACAGATATACAAACAATATACATAGACAGTACAGGTATACAAACAATATACATAGACAGTACAGCTATACAAACAATATACAGAGACAGTACAGGTATACAAACAATATACATAGACAGTGCAGGTATACAAACACTGTACATAGACAGTACAGGTATACAAACAATATACATAGACAGTACAGATATACAAACAATATACATAGACAGTACAGGTATACAAACAATATACATAGACAGTACAGATATACAAACAATATACATAGACAGTACAGGTATACAAACAATATACAGAGACAGTACAGGTATACAAACAATATACATAGACAGTACAGGTATACAAACACTGTACATAGACAGTACAGATATACAAACAATATACATAGACAGTAAAGGTATACAAACAATATACATAGACAGTACAGATATACAAACAATATACATAGACAGTACAGGTATACAAACAATATACATAGACAGTGCAGGTATACAAACAATATACATAGACAGTACAGGTATATACAAACACATATACATAGACAGTACAGGTATACAAACAATATACATAGACAGTGCAGGTATACAAACAATATACATAGACAGTGCAGGTATACAAACAATATACATAGACAGTACAGGTATACAAACAATATACAGGTATACAAACAATATACATAGACAGTACAGGTATACAAACAATATACAGAGACAGTGCAGGTATACAAACATTGTACATAGACAGTGCAGGTATACAAACAATGTACATAGCCAGTGCAGGTATACAAACATTGTACATAGACAGTACAGGTATACAAACAATGTACATAGACAGTGCAGGTATACAAACAATATACATAGACAGTACAGGTATACAAACAATGTACATAGACAGTACAGGTATACAAACACTGTACATAGACAGTACAGGTATACAAACAATGTACATAGACAGTACAGGTATACAAACAATATACATAGACAGTGCAGGTATACAAACACTGTACATAGACAGTACAGGTATACAAACAATATACATAGACAGTACAGGTATACAAACAATGTACATAGACAGTGCAGGTATACAAACAATGTACATAGACAGTGCAGGTATACAAACAATGTACATAGACAGTGCAGGTATACAAACAATGTACATAGACAGTACAGGTATACAAACAATGTACATAGACAGTGCAGGTATACAAACAATGTACATAGACAGTGCAGGTATACAAACAATGTACATAGACAGTACAGGTATACAAACAATGTACATAGACAGTACAGGTATACAAACAATGTACATAGACAGTGCAGGTATACAAACAATGTACATAGACAGTGTAGGTATACAAACAATGCATATAGACAGTGTAGGTATACAAACAATGTACATAGACAGTGCAGGTATACAAAACAATGTACATAGACAGTGCAGGTATACAAACAATGTATTATTAGACAGTGTAGGTATACAAACAATGTACATAGACAGTGTAGGTATACAAAACAATGTACATACAGACAGTGCAGGTATACAAAACAATGTACATAGATTAAAGTGCAGGCATACAAACAATGTGTACATAGACAGTGTAGGTATACAAACAATGTACATAGACAGTGCAGGTATACAAACAATGTACATAGACAGTGTAGGTATACAAACAATGTACATAGACAGTACAGGTATACAAACAATGTATATGCAGGACAGTGTAGGTATACAAACAATGAATATAGACAGTGCAGGTATACAAACAATGTACACACAGACAGTGTAGGTATACAAAACAATGAACATAGACAGTGCAGGTATACAAACAATGTACACATAGACAGTATACAAACAATGAATAATATAGACAGTGGTATACAAGCAATGAATATAGACAGCAGGCATACAAACAATGTACACACATAGACAGTGCAGGTATACAAATAATGTACATAGACAGTGTAGGTATACAAACAATGCACATAGACAGTGCAGGTATACAAACAATGTAATATAGACAGTGTAGGTATACAAACAATGTACATAGACAGTGTAGGTATACAAACAATGTAATATAGACAGTGTGTATGCCAAACAATGTACATAGACAGTGCAGGTATACAAAACAATGCACATAGACAGTACATAGTATACAAAACAATGTACATAGACAGTGCAGTATACAAACAAATGTACATATAGACAGTACAGGTATATAAACAATGTACATAGACAGTGTAGGTATACAAACAATGTAATATAGACAGTGTAGGTATTAAACAATGCACATAGACAGTGCAGGTATACAAACAATGTACATAGACAGTGTAGGTATACAAACAATGTACATAGACAGTACAGTATAAGCAAACAATGTATATAGACAGTACAGGTATACAAACAATGTACATAGACAAAGTGTGGTAGGTATACAAAACAATGTACATAGACAGTACAGGTATACAAACAATGTACATAGAGAGTACAGGTATACAAACAATGTAATATAGACAGCAAACAATGTACATAGACAGTACAGGTATACAAACAATACATAGACAGTGTAGTATACAAACAATGTACATAGACAGTGCAGGCATACAAACAATGTACACATAGACAGTGCAGGTATACAAACAATGTACATAGACAGTGCAGGTATACAAACAATGTACATATAGACAGTGTAGGTATATAAAACAATGCACATAGACAGTGGTATATACAAACAATGTACATAGACAGTGCAGGTATACAAACAATGTACATAGACAGTGCAGGTATAAACAATTTACATGTAGACAGTGCAGGTATACAAACAATGTACATAGACAGTGCAGGTATACAAACAATGTACATAGACAGTGTGTAGTATACAAATAATGTACATAGACAGTGTAGGTATACAAACAATGTAATATATAGACAGTGCAGGTATACAAACAATGCACATAGACAGTGTAGGTATACAAACAATGTAATATAGACAGTGTAGGTATACAACAATGTACATAGACAGTGTAGGTATACAAATAATGTACATAGACAGTACAGGTATACAAACAATGCACATAGACAGTGTAGGTATACAAACAATGTAATAAGAACAGTGTAGGTATACAAACAATGTACATAGACAGCAGGTAGTATATAAACAAATGAATATATTTAAAGTGTATATATGTTCACGTACAGAGATACAAAACACGTAAGTATAGATGAGTGTAGTTATTATACAAACAATGCACATAGACAGTGCAGGCATACAAACAAATGAATATATAAAAGCAGGTATACAAACAATGTACATAGACAGTGTAGGTATACAAAAACAATGTACACACACAGACAGTGCAGGTATACAAACAATGTACATAGACACAGTGCAGGTATACACAAACAATGTACATAGACAGTGTAGGTATACAAACAATGTACATAGACAGTGTAGGTATACAAACAATGTACAAAGACAGTGTAGGCATACAAACAATGCACATAGACAGTGTAGGATACAAATAATGTACATAGACAAAGTGTAGGTATACAAACAATGTACATAGACAGTGCAGGTATACAAACAATGTACATAGACATGTAGGCATACAAACAATGTACAGACAGTACAGGTATACAAACAATGTACATAGACAGTACAGGTATACAAACAATGTACATAGACAGCATGAGGTATACAAACAATGTACATAGACAGTGCAGGTATACAAATAATGTACATAGACAGTGCAGTATACAAACAATGTACATAGACAGTGCAGGTATACAAACAATGTACATAGACAGTGCAGGTATACAAACAATGTACATAGACAGTAGGTATACAAACAATGTACATAGACAGTGCAGGTATACAAACAATGTACATAGACAAGTGCAGGTATACAAACAATGTACATAGACAGTGCAGGTATACAAACAATGTACATAGACAGTAGGTATACAAACAATATATAGACAGTGCAGGTATACAAACAGTGTACATAGACAGTGCAGGTATACAAAACAATGTACATAGACAGTACAGTATACAAACAATGTACATAGACAGTGCAGGTATACAAACAATGTACATAGACAGTGCAGGTATACAAACAATGTACATAGACAGTGTAGGTATACAAAACAATGTACATAGACAGTGCAGGTATACAAACAATGTACATAGACAGTGCAGGTATACAAACAATGTACATAGACAGCAGGTATACAAACAATGTGTACATACAGACAGTGTAGGTATACAAACAATGTACATAGACAGTGCAGGTATACAAACAATGTACATAGACAGTACAGGTATACAAACAATGTACATAGACAGTGTAGGTATACAAACAATGTACATAGACAGTACAGGTATACAAAACAATGTACATAGACAGTACACAGGTATACAAACAATGTATATAGACAGTGCAGGTATACAAACAATGTACATAGACAGTGGAAGTACAAAACAATGTACATAGAGACAGTGGTATACAAACAATGTACATAGACAGTGCAGGTATACAAACAATGTACATAGACAGTGTAGGTATACACAAACAATGTACATAGACAGTGCAGGTATACAAACAATGTACATAGACAGTGCAGGTATACAAACAATGTACATAGACAGCAGGTATACAAACAATGTACATAGACAGTGCAGTATACAAACAATGTACAGAGACAGTGCAGGTATACAAACAATGTATTATTAGACAGTACAGGTATACAAACAATGTACACATAGACAGTGTAGGTATACAAACAATGTACATAGACAGTACAGGTATACAAACAATGTACATAGACAGTGCAGGTATACAAACAATGTACATAGACAGTGCAGGCATACAAAACAATGCAATACAGACAGTACAGGTATACAAACAATGTATATATAGACAGTACAGGTATACAAACAATGTACACATAGACAGTGCAGGTATACAAAACAATGTACATAGACAGCAGGTATACAAACAATGTGCCATAGACAGTGCAGGTATACAAAACAATGTACACATAGACAGTGTAGGTATACAAACAATGTACATAGACAGTACAGGTATACAAAACAATGTACATAGACAGTGTAGGTATACAAACAATGTACACATAGACAGTACAGGTATACAAACAATGTACATAGACAGTGTAGGTATACAAACAATGCGTACACATAGACAGTGCAGATATACAAACAATGTACATAGACAGTGTAGGTATACAAACAATGTACATAGACAGTGTAGGTATACAACAATGTAATACAGACAGTGTAGGTATACAAACAATGTACATAGACATGCAGGTATACAAAACAATGTAATAGACAGTGCAGGTATACAAACAATGCACATAGACAGTACAGGTATACAAACAATGTACAGATAGACAGTGCAGGTATACAAACAATGTACATAGACAGTGTAGTTATACAAACAATGTACATAGACAGTGCAGGTATACAAACAATGAATATAGACAGTGCAGGTATACAACAATGTACATAGACAGTGTAGGTATACAAATAATGTACACATAGACAGTGCAGGTATACAAACAATGTACATAGACAGTGCAGGTATACAAACAATGTACATAGACAGTGTAGGTATACAAACAATGTACATAGACAGTGTAGGTATATACAAACAATGCATATAGACAGTGTAGGTATACAAACAATGTACATAGACAGTGTAGGTATACAAATAATGTACATAGACAGTGTAGGTATACAAACAATGTACATATAGACAGTGCAGGTATACAAACAATGTACATAGACAGTGTAGGTATACAAACAATGTACATAGACAGTAAGGTATACAAACAATGCAATACAGACAGTACAGGTATACAAACAATGTACATAGACACAGTACAGGTATACAAACAATGTACATAGACAGTATACAAATAATGTACATAGACAGTGCAGTGGTATACAAAACAATGTACATAGACAGTGCAGGTATACAAACAATGTACATAGACAGTGCAGGTATACAAAACAATGTACAGATTAAAGTAGGTATACAAAAACAATGTACATATCAGTGCAGGTATACAAAACAATGT